>NC_133622.1:20818203-21121395 GCF_048593235.1 Sminthopsis crassicaudata | reverse complement strand
CATGAGAGTGAGTGAGCTAGAGAGAGTGAGTGAGAGAGACAGAGCAATAGCGAGTGAGAAAGAGAGCAAACGAGACAGAGTGAGAGAGAGAGCTAGAGAGAGAGAGAGAAAGTAAGAGAGTGAGAGAGTCAGAGCAAGAGCGAGTAAGAGAGAGAGCAAGTGAGTGAGAAAGAGAGTGAGAGAGAGCTAGAGAGAAAAAAAGTGAGAGAGAGGGTGAGAGAGAGAAAGCAAGAAAAAGAGAGCAAGAGAGTGAGACAGAGCAAGAAAGAGAGAGAGAGAGAGGGAGAACTGATGCTGAGTGGAATGAGCAGAACCAGAAGATCACTATACACTTCAACAACAATATTCTATGAGGACGCATTCTGATGGAAGTGGAAATCTTCAACATAAAGAAGATCCCACTCACTTCCAGCTGATTAATAATGGACAGAAACAACTACACCCAGAGATAGAACACTGGGAATTGAATGTAAAATATTAGCACTACTGTCTATCTACCCAGGTTACTTATATCTTCGGAATCCAATATTTAACATGCAACAAGAAAATGGGATTTACACACATATATTGTATCTAGGTTATACTGTAATACATGTAAAATGTATGGGATTGCCTGTCATCAAGGGAGGGAGTAGAGGGAGGGAGGGGAAAATTTGGAAAAATGAATACAAGGGATAATGTTATAAAAAAATTACTCATGCATACATACTGTCAAAAATTATAATTATAAAATAAATTTTAAAAGAGAGAGAGACAGCAAGAGAGAGAAAGTGAGAGCGAGAGCGAGAGAGAAAGTGAGAGAGTGAGAGTGAGAAAGAACAAGAGAGAGCAAGTAAGAACAAGAGCAAGATAGAGCAAGCAAAAGCAAGTGAGAGAGGGAGTGTGTGAAAGCGAGCGGAGAAACTTGCAAGAGCTAGCAGGGAAGAGTGTGATAGTGAGTGGGGAACACACGAGAGTGGACGAGGGAGTTCATGAGAGCAAGTGAGATAGCTAGAGAGAGAGAAAGCGAGAGAGAGCGAGAGAGCGAGAGAGTGAAATAGACCAAGAGCAAGAGAGAAAACAAGCGAGAGAGTGAAGGAGAGTGCCAGAGCCAGGGAGCTTGCAAAAGTGAGTGAGAGCATGCAGAAGCAAGCAAGGAACACACGAGAGTGAGAGAGATGAGTGAGAGAGAGTGAGAGAGATCGAGAGAGAACAAGAGAGTGAAGAGAACAAGAGCAAGTGGAGAGAGAGAGAGAGTTAAGACAGAGAGAAGAGAAGCGAGAAAGAGCAAGAGAGTGAGATAGACAAGAGAGCAAGAGAGAGAACAAGCAAAAGAGAGTGAGAGAAAGCAAGAGAGAGGAAGTGAGAAGAAGAGAGTAAGAGCAAGAGCGAGAGAAAGTGAGTGAGAGAGAGTGAGTGAAGGATCATGCCAGAGAGAGTGAGGGAGCTTGTGGAAGCAAGTGAGGAAGCATGCAGAAGCGAGCGAGGAGCACATGAAGCGAGCGAGGGATCGCACAGAAGCAAGGGAGGGAGCGTGTGGAAGCATGCAAGGCAGTGCTCAGAAGTGAGGGAGGGAGCTCACAAGAGCAAGTGAGGGAACTAGAGAGAGAGCAAGCGAGTGTGCCATAAGCAAGGGAGTGTGCGGAAGCAAGCGAGGGAGCGCACGAGAGCGAATGAGAGAGCACACAAGAGCGAGCAAGGGAGCGCACAAGAGTGAACAAGAGAGCTAGAGAGATAGAGAGAGAGCAAGGGAGCATGCCATAACGAGCAAGGGAGCTTGCAGAAGTGAGCGAGGGAGCAAGCACACAAGAGGGAGAGAGCAAGCGAGAGAGCCAGAGAGAGAGCCAGGGAGTGTGCCATAATGAGCGAGGGAGCTTGTGGAAGCAAGCGAGGGAGCATACGGAAACGTGTGAGGGAGCGTGCAGAAGCAAGTGAGGGAGCTTACAAGAGCGAGCGAGGGAGGGCATGAGAGTGAGCAAGAGAGCTAGAGAGAGAGAAAGAGAGAAAGCAAGAGAGTAAGATAGACCAAGATCAAGAGAGAGAGCAAGTGAGGAAGAAAAAGAGAGGGAAGGAATGTGCCCTAGCGAGTGAGGGAGCGTGCAGAAGCGAGTGAGGGAGCTCACGAGAGCGAGGGAGCACACGAAAGCAAGGGAGCACATGAGAGCGAGTGAGAGAGCTAGAGAGAGAGAAAGCAAGAGAGCAAGAGAGTAAGATAGACCAAGAGCAAGAGAGAGAGAGAGAGAGAGAGAGAGAGAGAGAGAGAGAGAGAGAGAGAGTGTGTGTGCAATAATGAGTGAGGGAGCTTACGGAAGCAAGCGAGAAAGCACACGGAAGTGTGCGAGGGAGAGTGTGGAAGCGAGCGAGGCAATGCACAAGAGTAAGTGAGGGAGCTAGAGAGAGAGAAAGCAAGAGAGCAAGAGAGTGAGATAGACCAAGAGCAAGAGAGAGAGAGCAAGTGAGAGAGAAAAAGAGAGCGAAAGAATGTGCCATAATGAGTGAGGGAGCTCGTGGAAGCGAGCGAAGAAGCACGCAGAAGCAAGCGAGGGATCGCTCGGAAGCGAGCGAGGGATCTCACGAGAGCGAGCGAGGGAGTGCATGAGAGCGAGCGAGGGAGTGCCCGAGAGAAAGAGAGGGAGCGCACGAAAGCAAGGAGAGCTAGAGAGAGAGAAAGCAAGAGAGCAAGAAAATGAGATAGACCAAGAGCAAGAGAGAGAGCGAGAGAGAGCGAGGGATCGTGCCATAATGAGCGAGGGAGCTTGTGGAAGCAAGCAAGGAAGTGCACAAAAGCGAGCAAGGAAGCGCGGAAGTGAGTGAGGAAGTGAGGAGAAGCATGCAAGGGAGCGTGCAGAAGCGAGAGAGGGAGTGCACGAGAATGAGCAAGGGAGCACATGAGAGCGATCGAGGGAGCCCACAAGAGCGAGAGAGCTAGAGAGAGAGAGAGGGAGGGAGCGTGCCATAACAAGCGAGGGAACTTGCGGAAGTGAGTGAGGTAGTGTGCAGAAGCGAGCAAGGGAGCGTGTGGAAGCGTGTGAGGGAGCATGCAGAAGTGAGTGAGGGAACACACGAGAGCGAGCAAGGGAGTGCATGAGAGTGAGAGAGAGAGCTAGAGAGAAAGAAAGAGAGCAAGAGAGTGAGATACACCAAGGGCAAGAGAGAGAGAGAGAGAGAGGGAGCGTGCCATAATGAGCGAGGGAGCTTGTGGAAGTGAGTGAGGAAGCATGCGGAAGCGAGTGAGGAAGTGTGTGGAAGCAAGCGAGGAAGCAAGCGAGGAAGCGAGCAAGAAAGCGTGTGGAAGCGTGCAAGGGAGTGTGCAGAAGCGAGCAAGGGAGCTCATGAGAGTGAGCGAGGGAGCGCATGAGAGCAAATGAGAGAGCTTCTGAGAGCTAGCGAGGGAGCACATGAGAGTGAGCAAGAGAGGTAGAGAGAAAGCAAGAGAGCAAGAGAGTGAGATAGACGAAGAGCAAGAGAGAGAGAGCAAATGAGAGTGAGGGAGTATGCCAAAGCGAGTGAGGGATCTTGCGGAAGTGAGCGAGGAAGTGCGCAGAAGCTTGCGAGGGAGTGTGCAGAAGCGAGCAAGAAAGCTCACAAGAGCGAGCGAGGGGGCGCATGAGAGCAAGTGAGAGAGCTAGAGAGAGAGAGATAGAGCAAGAGAGAAAGCAAGTGAGAGAGAGAAAGAGAGTGAGGGAACATGCCATAACGAGCGAGAGAGCTTGTGGAAGCAAGCAAGAAAGTGTGCAGAAGCGAGCAAGAAAGCAAATAAGAGTAAGCGAAGGAGCGCATGAGAGGGAACAAGAGAGCTAGAGAGAGAGACAGACAGACAGACCAAGAGCAAGAGAGAGAGCAAGCGAGAGAGAGTGAGAGAGAGATAGCGAGAGAGAGGGATTGAGAGAACAAGAGAAAGCCAGTAAGAGCGAGAGTGAGAGCGAGAACGAGCGAGCAAGGGAGCACATGAGAGCAAGCGAGGGAGCTAGAGAGAGAAAGTGAGAGAGAGAGCATGAGAGAGCGAGAGAGAGTGAGAGAGTAAGAGAGAACAAGAGAGAGCAAGTAAGAGCACGAGCGAGAGAGAGCGAGAGACCAAGTAAGAGTGAGATAGAGCAAGCAAGAACAAGTGAGGGAGCATGCGAGAAAGAGCAAGGGAGTGTATGGAAGCAAGTGAAAGAGCTAGAGAGAGAGAGAAAGTGACAGAAAGAGAGAGCATGAGAGAGAGTGATGGAGTGAGAGAGAAAAAGAGAGAGTGAGTAAGATCAAGAGTAAGAATGAGCGAGATAGAGTGAGCGAGGGAGCGTGCCAGAGCGAGGGAGTGTGCAGAAGCCAGTGAGGGAGCATGCCGAAGCGTGCGAGGAAGCATGCAAGGAAGCGAGCAAGGCGGCGCACAAGAAGGAGCAAGAGAGCTAGAGAGAGAGAAAGCCAGAGTGAGAGAGAGAGCACGAGAGATACAGAGTGAGAAAGATCAAGAGCAAGAGAGAGAGCAAGTGAGAGAGAGAAAAAGAGAAAGTGAGAGAGAGAAAGCGAGAGAGTGAAGGAGTGAAAGAACAAGAGAGAGCAAGTAAGAGCAAGAGCAAGAGAGAGTGAGTAAGAGTGAGATAGACCAAGTAAGAGTGAGCAAGGGAGCGCATGAGAGCAAGTGAGAGAGCTAGAGAGAGAGAAAGTTAGAGAGCAAAAGAGAGAGAGAGCAAGAGACAGAGAGATGAGTGAGAGCAAGTGAAAGAGAGAGAAAGCGAGAGAGAGAGTGAGTGAGAGAGAACAAGAGAGCGAGTAAGAGCAAAAGCGAGATAGAGCATGTGAGAGAGAGAGCAAGTGAGGCAGCGTGCACAAGAGCAAGTGAGGGGGCACACAAGGGCGAGTGAGAGAGTTAGAGAGAGATAGTGAGAGAGAGAGAGAGCACACGCAAGGGAGAGAGCAAGCAAGCAAGAGAGAGATTTAGAGAGCAAGAGAGAATAAGAGAGAGATTTTGGGAGAGCAAGAGTGAGAGAGAAAAAGAGAGATCAAGCAAGAGCCAGAACGAGAGAGAGCAAGAGAGAGCAAGAAAGAACGAGCAAGAGAGCATACGAGAGAGTGCACAAGAGCGAGAGAGAGAGAGCACATGAGAGTGAGAGAATGTACGAGAGCAAACTAGAGAGAATGCAAGAGTGAGAGAGCTAGAGAGAGAGAGAAAGTGAGAGAGATAGGGCAAGAGAGTGAGAAAGACAGAGAAAGAGCGAGCAAAAGAAAATGAGAGAGCAAGAGAGAGCGTGAGCAAGAGAGAGCAAATGAGAGATAGCAAGAGAGTGAGAGAGCGAGAATTACTTCAGACATTACTTAAACTATTGATCACATGCAATATTAGCTCCCTTGTCTGCCTTTGTCAATGTTCCACAACAGTGTTATGTGACATCCCTTCTCTCCATTTATTCCTTTTACTCCAGTCTTTGAGAAAGATGTACACCTTCGCAATCAAGTAGTGAAAGAATATTTACTAAGTATCAACAGTTCCTATTTTAAAGGGGTTTGCCATCTAATACAAGGGACAAGTATAAAAAAACAAAAATTTGATAAATATAAAAATAGACAAAGGAGTTAAATACAATATAGTTATAGACTAAAGTCACTGGAAGATATGGGGATCAGGAAATTCTTCCTACAGACGATGGTTTCTGAGTTGTATCTTAGAAGAAACACTGGAGAAAAGGAAGAGGTATGTGGAATCATCACTGAAAAGTCAGAGGCAGGATTTAAAGTATGTAAAATATGATAGGGAAATAGAGAAGGCCAGTACGTTTGGATCACAGAGACTGGGGTTTAGGGACTAATGGCCAATGAAACTACAAAGATGGTTTAAAGTAAGATTGCAAAGGATTGTAAAAAGTAAGCTGAACAGTTTAAATTTTAAAGATAATAACTGAAGTTAATTGACTTCAAAACTAGTCATGGTATGGTCAGATCTATAGAAAAGGAACATTTTCTTTGTTTTCATCTTACCATGCCTCAGTTTCCTTATTTCTCAGTTCATCATATTTAATTTTGGAAATGTTAAAGAGGAGATGATTATAACATATTCAGTTTGAATTATCCAATAGGCAGGATGTGGTGAATTGCTCATGAGAGCAGATGAAGTCAGAAAAGAGAAGACAGGACAGGGAAGGAGAAAATCCTTGGCCAACTCTTGTTGACCATATCTTGCGCCCATTCAATAAATTCCAGTGGTCTTCTTTTACATCCCATGACCAAAATACAAACTGTATTGTACTCCCTTTCATAAGTGCCATAGTCGAGCCAAAATGGCATTCTTATTGCCCCTCATTCTCTTCTTGTCCTTTTGAACAAGTTTTACATTTTCCTGGAATTCCTCCATTTTCACTATCACCTTGTGTACACTCAATATTCTATTAAGTCTCAGATCAAGCATCATATTACCTGTAAGTTTTTTATGAACCGCACAGCTATTAATCCCTTTTCCCATAATTATATTTTATCTATTGGCTCTGCTCCTATATGTATCTCTTATATCCTGTATCCAGGATATAAAGTTCTCAAGAAAAATATTGTTTTATTTTATTTTTTTGAAATTAAATTTGCATCCTGAGAACCTAATCCAGAAAACTCATAGACAGTAAGTGTTTAATCAAGTCTTTATTGGTTGGTTCAGCAAATATTTACTCAATTTCTCTTACATTTTAGTTATTACACAGGAAGATATAGTAGAGTGCTGGTACAGAGACCAATCATATGATAAATTCCCTCATTTCCAAAATAAAATATAGTAAAAAAGATTAGATGAGTATCCAGATAACTTTAGTTCAGAGCAACACATAATTGGAAAGGGATATGTCCATATCCACACATTGATAGCTTAATTTTCTTTTCCTTTCTATTTAGACATTATCATGAAGAAGCAGAATTTTCAGTCAATATCCAACAACAATTGATTTTATAATTAACTCCACTGTCTGTCTTGGGACTCTCAATTCTAGAGCTCCACTCTAGCTGGTACAGCATTTTAAGACTTGTTATTCAGACAGACTTTTTGATATTCATAATGTAGATGCATCAGCAAGACTCACTGACAACCTTTTTGGTACAAACGGTGGTAATAGCCATTTTCCCTAAGACTGGAAATCAGGAAACAAAGCCTTAGGTTTAAGGTTACAATTTCTGCCTTCTGCCAGGAGACCATTTAGCAAGCTCTTTTTGAATAGAAAGTGGCTGAAGTAGAATCTGATTCTTATCCCAAGGACAAGGGCATATTCTAGGCAGGATTCCAGAGTTGAGGCACAGATATTAAACACAGCAAAAATGGTAGAAAAGCAGCTAGTACTGGCAGAGAAAGAACAGGCACGAGGGAGTCAGGGGCAGGCGAGGCGAACATGGCAATACATGAGTGAGAGAATAGCAAGGATGCACTTATAACAAAAAACAAACAGATGCTCTTTAAATCAAAAGTGATGAGAAGGTAGATGCTTAGAAGATATTAGTATAGAATAAAAGCATTCCCCTGGAAACCGGAACCTACTTTTGGGTATAAAATAGGGTCTGTTTTGTAATGATTCAACATCAAAGGAGCAAATAGGCCTTAGCAGACCAGAGCAAAAGAACAGAAAAGTATATGATTAAAATCTTTGTTGGAACTAACCAGATTCCTGATTATTGGCCACTATATAACATAGTATAGTGTGGATACAAAGCCTCTTACTGAGTCCCCCTGCTAATCCTCCACTCTTCCAGTCCAGTAGTAGTGAGAAGTCAAGTGGAACAGAGCTTAGTGAGAGAGAGATAACAAGAACTGCAAAGCACAAGAACAAAAAGATAAGTGGATAGAACTGTTCATCCAAATAAGGCTTGGATTTAACTATAGAACTTGTATGGTATTTTTAATTTGTATAATACTTTGTATTTTATAATCCTCATAACCCTGTGGATCAAGTACTATAATTATCCATTTTCTCAGTGTAAACTGAGATTGAGAGATCAAGTGACTTGCTGAGTATCTTGGAACTAGCAAGCGCCTGAGGTAGTATTCAAACTCAGGACTTTTTGATCCCAACTCTAACACTACATCAATTACACAACCCAGTGGTCCAAGGCATGGATCATAAATTCCTGTTTTCAATTCTAGTCTCCTGTGGATAATAAGTATCCATTTTGATGAAGCAATTTCTCTACCAACATTGTCCCAATGGGCATCTGCTCACATATGAATCTGTTCCAGAATGTGCTATCCTAAATTTCCCACACTGGTAGTATTCCCCAAGGGGATGGGAGTCAACTCAATTTCATACTTTCCCCCAACAACCATGTAACCCTGATAGCTCACTTTTTTATTATTATTTTCTGATTTTTATTTTTTCTTTTTAAAAATGTATTTCATTGAACTAAATACAAAATAAGAAAAAAACAGAAGAGAAAAAAGACAGAAAAAGAAAATAAAAACCAAAATCAAATGTTGTGATGTGCCCAGCAGAACATAAGGGAAGATTGAAAATATATAACATTAAATTTCAATTTCAAGAAAGCATACATAATAAGAGAAGAAATTATATTCATGAATGTCAATCTTTGCTTCCTTATAGGATATTCTATTTTTTCACTGCTGTGCAGTTTTTGCTTCATTCTTTTTTCCCCTTTTCCTGACAACTTATTAAGGCTTTTCCATATGAAACAAGTTCTATGTACTCTGATATATTGCAGTTAGGTAAATTTTGAAGGGTAAGAAAGGAAGTGGTATGCTATGGTCAAGGAAGGGTGAAGAAAAGGAAGACGGGATTTGGGGGAAAATAATCAAAAGGGAAAAAAAAATCAGAGGAATGTTCTTTTTGAATGATATATTGAATTTCTGTAATGCGTGTGATTATCTTTGTATTAAGAAAGATCAGACCAGGAGTTTTAATGCTTTTGGACGTGGTTTCTAGCATATTGCTGAGTTCCTAAATGTTTCACCCTGACCCCTAAGTTTCCTGCTGCCTCCTTTACCTAATCTTGATTTTTCATATAGTGATTCCATCTTATTGCTCCTATCAACAAAAAACAAAACAAAAAACAAAATCTCAATTGCTGATTCTAGTGTCTTCCATACCATTATTTTTTAGAGTTTGGTACAGTTTCAGTTAGAGATCAGAACACAGAAGACACTGAATATTTGTGTGGGAGACATCTATAAAAATTAGAGATGATCAAAACTTCAAAAGTATTCTTTAGGCTCTATTACTATTAATACAAAATGCTCAGTTAATCTTTATCTCCTGAGAGTATGGAATAGTGGCAAGTGTATTGGACTAAATATCAACAAAGCAGAGTTTGACCATTTTCTCTACCACTAATTGGGACCAATAAATCACTGTGAAAGAATTTCTTCTTCTAAATAAAGATCCTCATATTCATCCGATCTGCCTGAGTACTATTGTGTGATTAATATTAAGTAGAAGTAGTTTTAAATAAACCTGGAAGGGAGCATAGAGCCCAGCTATTCCAAGTTTTGTGGGCAAGAAAAGTAATGCCCATAAGATCATGTGGCAAGCCCAAAATCAGCCAATCATTTAGTGACACAACTTAGACTAGAACTCATTTCTTCATCCAATTTAGTGCCTCTGTAACTAAGTTGTAATAGAGTATGAGAAAAAGCTGAAGGTGCCGTGAGGGGATCAGGGACTGAATAAATCTTTTGTCACATATACTATGTACCAGTCACTATTTACCAACTTATTGATTAAGTGTCACTATGATTCTTATTTTACAAATAAGGAAACCAACAATTTTTCCTGAAAAATTTGTAGTGTCCTGTCATCTCTCAATTATAATCCTTCTCTGGGAGGAGGTTTCTTTTCTGTAAATCCTTTTCTCTGTAAGCAGGTTTCTTGGGAGGCTTCTGGAGCCTCCAGCCAGAGTGAAGGTAGAATCTCCAATCTTCTTCCTGAATCCTGGCTCTGCATCTCCTCGAGCTTCCCTGAAATTCTCCTGGGAAGTCTTGTTCTTATCCCAATCTAGGCTGTTGTTCAGACTCATTGTTGCCTCTTTTTATCTTCCCAGAGAATGGGCCTGTGGGTACTCCCAAGGGCTTATGGGAACTCCTACAACCAATGAATTTGGTCCTTTTAAAGGTATAAACTCTTTTAAATGTGTGAACTAAAGGTGTGAACCCTGAGCTAGAGAATTGTTGAGTACCGACTTAGCACCTAGTAAGAACCTAACAATCCCTGACTTCCCAGGTAGAATACTGGACTGAGTCAGAGAGACAATACTCAGTCCAGTATTCTACCTTATCACTTAGCTGCCATAAATATGGAAGACACTGTTTTTATTGAAGAAATCATTTTTTTAAATCATTCCAGTAATGCCTGATTCTTTGTGACCCCATATTTTAGCAATATCTTGGATGATTTACCACGTACTTCTCCAATTCTTTTTTGGATGAATAACTGAAGCAACCAGAGCTATGTCATTTATCCAGGGTCACACAGCATCTAAAGTCAGAGTTGAATTCACAAAGCTGAGTCTTGCTATTTATTTTACCATCTCATCACCCTGGAGGAATCACTAGATCTTAATTGTAACAATCATAATAATTTTGATATCAATGCTGAGACTAATTTCAAATACTTCAATAGTTTCAGTTTAGGCCTTTCCTCGTTCAGTTCACATTATGGCCATACTAACCACAAACTTGTCACTGTTGTCTCAATTCAGATTTCTGAAGATTTTATATATGATTTGAAAAGTCAAATTTAGCCACCAATGTGCTGAGTAGATGGTCAATACATAGTTGTCAAGTGACTGCTTAGGTGGAGTTCTCTATGTTTAAATTGCTGCTTTATGGTAGGTGAGACAGATTAGGTGAACTAAATTACCTTTTTCAGATAACTACATAATCCTGTTTCCTTGAATGTTATACTACAGAAAATGAATTGTGATAAATACTTTGCTGGAATAACCTGAAGTATAGACAGGGGCAATAGACTGGATTTCTGCTATGAAGCTGAGTTTAGTCAGACTTCTCATTAGAATATTGGCTTTCAGAAGATATGGTTTTATTGGAAGGAATACAGAAACTCAGACAAACATTTTACTGAGAGGCTGAGAGGATTTTAATGCTTCTAAGAGGGGAGATATCACATTGACAAAATTTAAGTTCCTAAGAAATTAACAATTTAAGTACTAAAGTATCTATGAACAATACTACCAGCAACATAATGGATTAATGAGATAAGCATGAGCATGTCTTGTGCCCAATTTTCATGCAAATAATAGTTCACCATTTTTTTTTCTATTTTAAAAGGGGATAAATATCAACACTAACAGGGAAAATAAAATAAATATTTTAAAAGGTAATGATAGAGTATGGAAAAGACAGTGAATGTTGCATTGCTTTTCCTTGTTAGATGTCACATATTCTAGTGGATGACAGATTTTGTTAAATATTCTCTCTGAAGTTACCTTAGTCTCTAGTTTTCACAAATAATCTCACTTTTTTTTTTTTTACATTAAATTCAGAATACTCAACCTACAAGAACTTGTTATTGGCTGAAATAGAATGAGTGAAAAAGTTTAATTTTAAAACGTGTCACTTTTTAGCTGGAGTTCATTTGAAAAAGAAAGGTTGAAACTATGTAAGAAGCTTCCCCTTCCTACTTCTCCAGAGCTAGAAAACAATTTAATGAATATATTTATCACATTTTGAGACATGGATTTACATCAGGACTGACAAGTCATAAACCAAGGCTGAGACTGATAGAATTTTTTAAAGTGCTAAGGAATAAATCGCCAAATATAGTGATTTTATTGAAAATGCTAGCTGAACCATCATTACAGAAGAGACAGAAACATCATTTTAATAACGGTGTTGCCTTTTCTTTAATTGAGATAACAGGTGAACACATGTCTGGATGCCAAATTATGTAATTCAGAATTGATTTTCCTCCACCTTAGAATTCTTTTTAAACATTGTGATCTTTCCACCTTCAGGCATGACCTTAAATGTGCTTTTTCCTAGTTACTCTATAGTCACCTTGGATTGTCGTTTTAAAATGACAAGTATAATAAGAAGATGAAGTTAGAAGAGCTATCAAAAGGATAAGTAAATGCCCTGAGTGGGAAGATATTTACAGTAGTACAAAAGAAAGAAAATAGTGAGCATGTGAAAGAAAATCAGAATCTGTGACTTAGAAAAGACATGAGGGAAGACTGCATTTTTCTGGGTATAATGTTAGCAGAATATATTATTTTAAAAGAAGACATTATCATCTACCCCACACCCACATTGATGTGGCAGAAGGATTTTTTTGGAAAAGAATAATAGTCGAAATCTTCTGCTGCATCTCATTTATTTAACTCACAGGAGTAATGCTGGAGCTTTTTTCCATTAGATAATAAGCCATGTTACTTAGGAAGAAAATGTAGAAAACCATATTTCAAAATGACTTAAAGAAACTCAGGCTTATTTTCATCGGTCAATGTTCTCCATGGTTTTGAAATTTTATGGAACTGTTACCTGGTTTTAAAAACCTATGTGATGATCATCTTCCTATGGCTTAATTTTGATCACCCCAGGCTAAAGACCAGAAGAGACCGAACTCAGCATTATGTCACGTTCACTTTTGTACACTAATAGACTCTTTGTGCTGACCAAGAAGACGAGAAATATATTGGATGCATTTGTAGTTCATCAGTTAGTTATACTATATGTTGGCTCATTGGTCAAATGGAGCATTTGGCAAAACACAAGCAAACAGAAGAAATGCATACCATGCGTACAGCCTGATTAGTGTAAAAGCATTGCTTGATATATATATATATAAAACAATATGGGCTGAAAAACTTGCCAAGACTGGATTAACATTTATAGATTTTGCTGAAGCCCAGAAAAAACAATAATATAAAATCGGAGACAGGTGTTGTTTGTTGTTGTTAATGAAAAACCCAATTAGTATAAATTTCAAAGTAATCAAGTGATCAGAATTTCATGAAACTTAACTGTTAATATAAGTTAGAAACATCATGGAGAACCATGTGTCATTCATTTTCTTAGGGGCACAAAAATGATATATTATTAGTTACATTTTCTATACAATGTATACACACATGTATTTGGTGCATGTCAATATGTGTACATGCACAAGTGCATAGAAAATCTATGTATATACATATATTTGATTTTATACATATATGTATATATATACATATACATGTATATGTATATATATATACATATACATGTATACATGTATATGTGTATATATATATATATATATATATATATATAAATATATATATACAATGAATCCACATATATGGATATGTATGTATCACACAGAAGCACATAGCTGCTGGAGATATACATATGTGTGTATGTGTGCATATTTGAAAACACATAGCTACTAGAATTTTTTTTAATAGAATTAAAAGAGTTGCAGATTTTTCAATCTTCAAAGCATATTTGCCTCACTCTGCCTCAGAAAATTTAAGCCCTACAAAAATCTTTGTAAGCAACCTTATTCTGGAATCTATTACTTGAAGGAGGATTCTGGGAAGATGGCAGAGTAGCTTGATACATTTCCAGTTCTCCAGACTTTCCCCACAATAAAACAGGGTGAACATAGACTGGTAAAAAACCAAGAAGACTAGGGGCAGAACAGGGTTTCTCCTGGTACAGACTGAGAAGATCTGAAGAAAAACCCCCAGACTGGATTTAACCTGTCTGAAGTTCAAACAGCTCTGGGATAGCACCCCATAAATACCAAGTGGGAAGCCTTTGGGCTACCTGAATGTGATTGGAGTCTCAGCCAGAACCACAGAGACTTTCATCACATAGACTGTTTATAGAGTTGGGGTTTGAGTCCCAGAAGACTGTTGGAAACTCAGCAGATTAGAAATGACAGGTCCAGTGGTGCTGCTGAGACTGGTCATGGGCAAGAAGTCAGCACATGCAGAATGTAGGGGCAGGGGGACAGGAATACCATTGGCTGTGGGCACTTGTAGGAGGGCAGAGCTCTTGATTTTGGATTCCTGGTCAGAAGGGAGTGCTGCGGGGTAACTGGACACACCATACCACTCTCTCCAGAATTAGAGATGCTTACACTAATGCCTCTTATTAAAAAAAAAAATGAATTTGCAAAGAAAAAACCTCACCATAGAAACATATTATGGGAAGAGGGAAGACAGGGGTTCCTCTTCAGAGGAAGATACTGAAATTAAAAAAAAAAGGTTTCTATTTCAAAGAGTAACACAAAATGGCTCCCTGCCCAGAGAGAATTTATAGAAGAATACAAAAAAGAATTTAAAAATCAAATGAGACACATAGAGGAAAAAACAAAACAAAAAAATCCAAGAAAAAACAAGAAAACTATGAACAAAGTTAACCAACTTGAAAAGGAGATACAGAATCTCAAAGATGAAAATAACTATGTGAAAATTAGACTTTGGCAAGGAGAAGCCAGTGAAACTATAAGAGATCAAGAAATAACAAAACATTATAAAGGACAAAAAAAAATAGAACAGAATGTGAAACATATTATAAGAAAAAAATAGATTTGGAAAACAGATCAAGAAGAGAAAATATAAGAATAATTGTACTGCCTTAAAAAAAAAAAAATCTTGATACAACAATGCAAGCATTATTCCAAGAAAATTGTCCTGGAGTGATAAAACATGAGGAGAAAGTAGAAATAGAAAAAAAAAAAAATCTACTGGTCACTACCTCAATGAGATCCTTTGTGGAAAATACATAGGAACAGCATTTGTAAATTTTGAAACCCCCAGATCAAAGAGAACATTTTGTAAGAAACAAGAAAAAAAAAATTAAAATACTGAGGCTACACATAGAATTATACAGGATTTACCGGCTGACATAATAAAAGATTGCAGGTCTTAGTATCACTCCTACTGACAATCAAAAGAACTACACCTGAGGCCAAAAATACCATAGCCAGCAAAATTATCTATAATATTGAAAAATAAAAAAAAAATAGACATCCATAGAAGTTGCAGATTTTTAGTACTTTTTATCAACTAAACCTGATCTTAATAGAACATTTAACATATAAGAGCCCATATGAAAATCAATTTCAAGGGATTCAACATGGAAAATTGTTTTTTTTTGTTTGCATAAGAAATTTATAGCTATATTTAAGATTTATGTCAACAATATGAAACCTCAGAATAAGGATTAGTTAGGGCAGAGTCATGTCTTAGTTAGGGCAGTCATATTCAATTCTTTATGATTTCATCTGGAGTTTTCTTGGCAAAGATACTAAAGCATTTGACATTTCCTTTGCCAACTTATTTTTATAGATGGGAAAATTGTGATAAACAAGATTGAGTGATTTGCCCCATGGTTATACAGCTAATAAATTTCTGAGAATGAATTTGAACTCAGTACCTCTGACTACAATCCTGATGCCCTAGCAGCCTCAAGAGATTATACACAATATTATGTGAAAAAATATGTTAGTGAGATGTAAAATCAAGTGCCATATGAGTTATGAGGTCTATATTCATTACCAAAGGGAAACTACTTGAAAGAAATAAATTCAACTAGATATTTCTCCTTGTGCACCATTTTCTTGTTTTAAAAATGTATTCATTTACTCATTTTATGAGAATTTATAATCTTTCCCTTTCAGTGTTTCCAAACATTTAACAATAGTATATACACATGTGTCTTACTAAATTTGCATGTTTTATATATATATGGATATATATATATATATATATATATATATATATATAAACACACATATATGTATATATATATAGAGAGAGAGAAAGAGAGAGAGACAGACATGCATAAATACACATAGATGTATGTGTATATACATTTGTATATACATATGTGTATATATGCATAGGTGAATGTACATTTCCACACTGGGCATGTCCAAAATATGTCTAAATATATATATTTCGTATCTTGACAAGATTTTGTCAAGTAAACAGCACTCTGAACTACAAGTTTGTCATTGCATTTATTATAGTTCTAAAGTCTTCCAAAATAGTTTTCCTTTAAAACATTTTTTCATTGTATAAATTGTTCTCTTACTTCTCACTTTACTTAAATTAATACAGGCAATTTCCCTTAAACTGTCCATTTCATAATTTTTGCTTTTACCTTTAGGCCTTTGTCTTGAATACATTTGGAATTTACCTGTCAGAGCTTGCTGAACTCTTTTTGTGCTGCTCGTTCATCTTTGGTGATCAACACATCTACTTCTCACTGGTAGCAACTATACCATATCCAGTGGCCACACCCTGGTGAAAACACCTCAGCAGATAAGCTAAATCAGATGGAGGGTAATTCATAGTCCTCTAGCCCACTGGGATATTAGGGGGGATGTCTGGGCCAAGCATGTGAAAACTTTCTGGGTCGATGAGAACAATTTGTTCCAGCAGTCAGGAAAGCAGCTGAAGTAAGAATGTGCAATATTTAAAACTTGGTTCATCATTGAAAATGTCAACTCATTCACTGCAACTTGGGTCATCACCGGTTATCTTGACTTTTGTACTAGACTTTGATGATTCAGGAAGAGAAAGAAAGGCTGCTGACTTAGTGTAAATCTGTTTCACTTAAATCCAATTCAAGTGCAAGGCTCTTGTGATGACATTGGTTCTCTTTTGAAATGAAGGATGTCACAACATTCAATATATAGGCAGAAATGCTTATCAACTCTTTAAAAACAAATTATTTTTCAGATTTCTTAGCAGATTCTGTCAGACAACTCCTCCAATAACTTAGATTTTTGAGTTTTTCAAACACTATGTCCATTTATTTTTGTATGTTGTATAATTATTCCTTTTCCCTAACTAACTTTTAAGACACAGACATGGTACTCATACCTAAGCCAAGTACATTGACAACTAAGAAAGAAAACTATAGACTCCATAATGAATATTGATGTTAAAATCTTAAATATATTAGCAAAAAGACTACAGAAAATCACCCCCAGGATAATATACCATGATCAAGTAGGATTTATACCAGGAATGCAGGGCTATTAGTATATTTACAATACTATTAATACAATTAACAATATTAATAACCAAATTAGCAAAAACCATATGATCATTTCAATAGATGCAGAAAAAGCATTTGACAAAATCCAACATCCATTCCTACTAAAAACACTTGAGAGTATAGGAATAAATGAACTATTCCTTAAAATAGTCAGGAGCATATATTTCAAACTGTCAGTAAGCATCATATGTAATAGGGGTAAACTGGAACCTTTCCAAGTAAGATCAGGAGTGAAACAAGGTTGCCTACTATCACCATTATTATTCAATATTGTAATAGAAATGCTAGCCTTGGGAATAAGAGTCGAGAAAGAGATTAAAGGAATTAGAGCAGGTAATGAGGAAATCAAACTATCACTCTTTGTAGATGATATGATGGTATACTTAGAGAACCCCAGAGATTCTTATAAAAAGTTATTAGAAATAATCCACAACTTTAGCACAGTTGCAGGATACAAAATAAATCCACATAAATCCTCAGCATTTTTATACATCACCAACAAAATCCAAAAGCAAGAGATACAAAGAGAAATTCCATTCAAAACAACTGTTGAGAGTATAAAATATTCGGGAATCTTATCTATCAAAGGAAAGTCAGGGATTATATGAGCAAAATTACAAAACACTTGCCACAAAAATAAAGTCAGATTTAAATAATTCAAAAGACATTAAGTGCTCCTGGATAGGCCGAGCGAATATAATAAAGATAACAATACTCCCTAAACTAATCTACTTATTTAGTGCTATACTAATCAGACTCCCAAGAAACTTTTAATGACCCAGAAAAAACAACAACAAAATTCATAGGGAAGAATAAAAGGTCAAGAATTTCAAGGGAATTAATGAAAAAAAAAAAAAAATCAAATGAAGATGGCCTAGTTGTACCTGATCTAAAACTATATTATCAAGCCACAGTCACTAAAACCATTTGGTATTGGCTAAGAAACAGACTAGTTGATCAGTGGAATAGGTTAGGTTCAATAGGTTAGGTTCACAGGGCAAAATAGTGAATAAAAATAGCAATCTAGTGTTTGACAAACCCAAAGATCCCAACTTTTGAGATAAGAATTAATTATTTGATAAAAACTGCTGGGAAAATTGGAGATTAGTATGGCAGAAATTAGATATGAATCCACATTTAACACCACATACCAAGATAAGATCAAAATGGATCCATGATTTAGGCATAAAGAATGAGATCGTAAATAAATTAGAGGAACATAAGATAGTTTACCTCTTAGACTTGTGGAGGAGGAAGGGATTTGTGACCAAAGGAGAAGTAGAGATCATTATTGATCACAAAATAGAAAATTTTGATTACATCAAATTAAAAAGCAGTGCTACTACTGGGCTTATATCCCAAAGAAATACTAAAGAAGGGAAAGGGACCTGTATATGCCAAAATGTTTGTGGCAGTTCTTTTTGTAGTGGCTAGAAATGGGAAAATGAATGGATGTCCCTCAATTGGAGAATGGTTGGGTAAATTATGGTATGTGAATGTTATGGAATATTATTGTTCTCTAAGAAATGACCAACAGGATGAATACAGAGAGGCTTGGAGAGACTTACATCAACTGATGCTGAGTGAAATGAGCAGAACTAGGAGATCATTATACACTTCAACAATGATGCTGTATGAGGATGTATTCTGATGGAAGTGGATATCTTCAACATAGAGAAGAGCTAATCCAATTCTAATTGATCAATGATAGACAGAATCAGCTACACTCAGAAAAGGAACATTGGGAAATGAGTGTAAACTGTTAGCATTTTTTGTTTTTCTCCCCAGATTATTTTTACCTTCTGAATCCAATTCTTCCTTTGCAACAACAACAACAAAATTCAGTTCTGCACATATATATTGATTAGCTTCTTGGTGAATTATGTATATGCATGTAAATGTGTGTGTATATATATGCTTCAAGAGAACTGTTGACAGAAAATGTATTAAACTCAAAGTTGAATATCATGAAGAAAATTCACTAAACCACATTGATAAAATTAAAGTGATTCTAAAAAAAAAAACCCTGATCTCTTATAGCATCAAAATATCATTTTTTTAAATCAGCAATTCTCTAATGATGGTATATAACTAAAATCATGAAAGTCTCTCATCTCACAAGAACAAAAGTGTTAAATGAATTTACTCTACTATGGCTGCATATATAGGATATAGCAAGGGCTGAGTAAAAATTGTGATATAGATGAAATTGTCAAGAATGTGAATGACAAGAAAAAGAGATGATTTGCTTATTTAGAGGATTGAAAGATAGTAAATGGAAATTAAAATATTGCCACTGCTCTCACACAATATTGAACAACAAAATATATGTGTTTTGGGATGGTATATAGTTTTCTAGTTTGTTTAATGTGGATATGCAATTAATGTCCTTTATTTTCTGAATTGGAATGGAAGAGTTGTGCCTTACTAGTGGATACAATGGCAGATACAATTTAGATTTCTTTAATTTCCTCCATCTCTCTTTTCCTTCCTTCCTTCTCCCCTTTCCTTTTCTTCCTACCCTCCTTTCATCTTTCCTTTCTTTCCCTCCCTCCTTCCTGCCTTCATTCTATCTTTATTTTTGATATTCATACAAAGAACTAGGATTCCAAATGTTCTTGCTCCCTTACAGCCTTCCCCCAACTATTGTTTTATCAAGCAATATAATATCAATGATACATGGGAAGCCATGCAAAACATGCTGGGATAAAATTAATTTTAACTAGGAAGATATAAAAAGAAAGTAAAAAGGAACACTTAAATATACACTAATATTATATATGTATAGAGATTAGCAGGTAGATATAGATATGTGTGGATTTCCTTCTGTAACCCATTCCTGATCAGAGCAAGGTTCTAGCACTCCCCAGCCCCCCCTCTATTAACTTCTTTGGTTTCAATTTTAATTTTTATGCCTAATTTGTATGAGATAATTACTTATTTTATCTCTAAACAGTTTTTTTTTTTAAGAATCACCATCACATTTAGTTCAGCCCAAAATTTTCTTTCAAATTACTCGCATAATGATGATAATCATAAGAATATAGCTAGTATTTCCACATATTCAAGGTAAACAATTTGGCCTTATTGAGTTCCTTATAATTGGTCTTAAATGTTTTTACTAAATTTCTCATATATATTTTCTTTCAAATTTTCCCTTAAGTCCTGGGGAGTTTGTCACAAAACAAAACAAAACAAAACAAAACAAAACAAAAAAAAAAAAAAACTTAATTTTTTTCAATTCATTATTTTATTTTATTTTATTTTTTCAGTTTAGAATTATATTTATGTTTTGTGTACAAGTTATCCTTGATTGTAACACAAAGTTTTTTTTTGCTTTATGGAATATAGTGATCCAAGTTCTATGATCTTTCAAAGGAATAGCTGTGAAATCTTGTTTGATCCTTATTGTAGCTCCACAATATGTGTTTATTTTTCCTTGTTACTTCTAGTATTTTTTCCCTAACTTGGTAGTTTTGAAACTTGACTATGATATTCCTGAATTTTGTCCCTTCAAGCTCTCTTTGGATAGTAATCAGTGATTTTTTTTTTCTATTTATTCTTTTTATTCTTGTTCTAGAACTTCAGAAAATTTTTCCTTGATAATTTCTTGAAATATTATATGCAGATTCTTTTTTTAATCACAATTTTTAAGTAGTCTAACTATTCTCTTATTAGATCTCCTATATTTATTCTTCAAATTAGTTAATTTTTAAATGTTTCACTTTTTCTTTCCACTCATTATTTTCCTTTTATTTTATATCATTAGTTTCCCCTTGCCAAAATCTAGTTTTCAATTAATTTAATTATTAATAATTTTTGCCCTTGATTTTTTGAATCTTTATTTCAAATTAATTGATTTTCTTTTCATAATTTTCTTTAATTTCTTATTTTTCCTTTACTCATTTTTCCTTATTCTCTCTTATTTGAGTTTAACGTTCTTTTTAAGTACTTTTAAGAGCTTGTATGTGTGTGTGTGTGTGTGTGTGTGTGTGTGTGTGTGTGTGTGTGAGTGTGTGTGAATATGTATGCTTAGGACCATTTGACCATTTCTCATTGAATATAAAAGTAGCTTGGTTTATATATATATATATATATATATATATATATATATATATATATATATATATATATATATATATATATATATATATATATATATATATATATATATATATATATATATATATATATATATTTAAGTTGTTATTGTCTTTTAAGCTCCATTATGAAACCAGGTTTTCTCTGTCTCTATTGCAACTAACTATGATTGGGTATTTTCTCCTTTGCTTATTCATTTTTATTTATTTTTTTTATTTAAAAAAAATTTAGCAACTACTTTAATCAAATTGTAGTCCTAATTAGTTATGGGGAATGGTGCCCCAAGATCCAAATTCTTCTGACTGTTATTTTCTTAAGTCTGTCTGGGTCTGTCCAATCTTGGATTCTCCTCTCCATTCTTAAGGAATAGATAGGGTGCCCAGCAACACTGTCCAGTTTATCTTGTTTCCTATAATCCCTTCAATTAATGCAAACTACTATTCCCTTTACCCTGGAACTAAAGCCACAGACTTTGCTATTTTACAAGTGTTCTCAGTGTCCCTGCCCTTTGCTATTGCACTCACCAGGTGCTAGATATGTTAACTTCTGTCTACAGCAACAAGCAAGGACTCTTCTGGTCAGCCAGCTGTGCTGGTGTCCTTCAACAATATAAGATCCTTGAATCTTCTCCTCCCCAGCCACCAGGGTGGCTATCCCAAAACTATCTACAAAAATGAAAGGCTGAGACTGCCTCTAAATACAGCTGTCCCAAAGATTTGTTATTTGTGGTGGTTTTTGCAGTCAGCCTGGAGGTGTTCACTCCAAGCTGTTCTCAAGCTCTCTAGAAGTCAGGTCTTAACTGAGGTCTTCTCAAATCATTTTAGGAGAACAATGCTTTGCCCTGTGTTTATTTCTGCTTCTCTGAGTTGATATTCTGGAATGTTGTGGAGGAAATTTGAAGAGTCAAAAGTTTTCTGACCTATTCAGCCATTTTCCCAGAATCCTTTCTGGGTTGTATTTTTTCAGACTTTTTATGCATTTATATTATAAATAAATAAATATACCTATATACATATACATACATACATACATACGTACATATATATATATAGATGTGTATGTGTGTGTGTATGTGTGTGTGTGTATCAACAAAAATTACAAAAAAAAAATATAAAGTCAATTATGCTTATGTTTTCCTAAGACTGAAGTAGCTCTACATTCTTGGCATAAATTCTACTTGGTCATAATTTATGGTTTTTATGGTATATTGCTGTAATTTTCTTGATAGAATTTTTTCATTTAAAAGTTTTTCATCAATACTCATCATGCAAATTGGGTTGCAGTTTTCATTCTTGGTTTTGCTCTCTGTGATTTTGATTTTTGATCCATACTTGTGTCATAAAAGGTAAAATTTTTTCTTTGCTATTACTTTTTTACTTTTATATCTACATATCTCTATTTCTATGTCTATATATAATTTAAAACTAAACACAAAATAAGAAAAAAAAAAGAGAAAAAATGACATAAAAAGAGGGGGATATGTCATTTTATGTCCAGCAAAACATCAGGAAGGATTCAAAATATGAAATACTGAATTTCCATTTCAAGAAAGCATGTCAATAAAACACATTATATTCATGACTTTTCATTTTGTCTTTGCTTCCTTATAGGTTATTCCTTTGTTTTTTGCTGTGTACTTTTTACTTTATTATTTTTTTCTCTTTTACCCCATCCCTACATCCCCCAACCAGGCTATAGCCAATTGTACACACATACACACATGCATACATATATACACACATATTTTTGTCCACAGACACATGGTACATATATCTATATTTATACATGCAACACTTATATGTATGCACAAACATTTATACAAATGTATCTATACATATATAAACATGAATCTAAAACAATACTAATGACTGATTTATAATGTAGAATTTTCTCTTGATTAAATCTAAGTTTAATTCTGTCTGAGATCAAGGATTACTAGCCCTACTTTTTTTTCCCCTTAATACATTCCATTTCTGGTGCTTGTTATTGTGTTTGTCTATAGCTCCTACTTCCTATTTCAGCTAACTTGTTTACTTTAGTTCTACTCCTTAACTTGCCTGGCTATTACTTAACCTAGATTGATTACTTATCTTCTTCACCCAATCTCTTTATACTTCTATTTTTAGCCTTTCCCCATTAATCTACTCACTTTGCCCCAATGGGGCTGGGAAAGTTTTGTATACCCCACCTTATCCTATTTCTTTCTCCTTTATTTATATGTAGATTTTTGAGAGTGTTGTATATTTCCCCATGGGAGTAGGTTTTCAAAATGACAAGCCCTCCTCCCCACTAATATGTCTATATCAGTTTGTCTTCTGCACTTCATTTGTAAAACATAATTACTATTTTTGCCTTTTCTTAGACAATATTGCTTTTTAGAATCATATCTTACTCAGTTCTGCCCCAATCTTTCTATTGAATTATCCAATTACTGATATCAATCTTAAATGTATGGTTTATATCTCCACATATAAAGCATAAAATTTGTCTTTTTTGAGTCCCTGGAAATTAGTTTGATGATGGCTCTTATATGATGTGGGTTGTGCTCCCTTTAAGAAACTAATCCTATCATATGGATTTATTCCTAGCTGATTCATTAACAATTCAAGAAGCTAATATTTTTGATTCACAAATCCTGGTCTAAAGCACCTCTTTGAATTCCAAAGGGAGATATCCTGGCTCTCACAACCCTCACCCAGATCTGAGACAACTTGGGACTCCACCCACAGGTCCCTTTAGCTAAATCTCTCATTATAAAAGAACCAAGAGGACTTTGCATTGTTTGTTTTAGCAGCTATTATGCTTAGCATACCAAGGATCTCTTCCACTGGAACACTGTTTCCAGTGACCTCTTATTTCTACCTTTAACTTTACTAACTAGACTTTAACTTTATTTCCAAACCCCATAATACACCTCTTTTATCAATCTAGGTTTTTGGGTCTGTAAATTCCTTTACAGGGGACTCTTGTGCCACCATTAGACCTCATTTAACTCCGTATCCTTGTGCCGAATCCAATGGAGAGCTCTGTTTGACTCCTTGTACCCCAAACCTGCCTCTAGACCTCAATTAAACCCTAATTTCATTTAGGTACCCCTATTCTAGACCTCATCATTATACATTTAAATTTTCTATTCCATTCAGATTTGGTTGAGATAAAATCCTGAAAATCTGCCAATTCATTGAATGTCCACTTTTTTCCATTCAATATTATGCTTGGTTTTACTGGACACAATATTTTTTGCCCAAAGGACTAGTTCTTTTGATTGCTGATATACTTATGCCAGGACCTACCAATCTTTTAGTGTAGCTGTTGATAAATCCTGTATAATTTTAATTGTTGCTCCAGCATATTTGAATGTGATTTTTATTTCTTTTGTGAAATGTTCTCTTTGATCTGCAATTGTTCAAAGTCAGAAACAATGTTCCTATTATTTATTTATTTATTTTTTTGTAGGATCTCTTTGAAGTGGTGATTAGAGGACTTTTTTTTCTGTTTCTACTTTCCCCTTCTGTATTATCACTGCAAGACAATTTTCTTTGATTATTTCTAGTAATCTCTTTCAGGATATTTTTTTGGTCACAGATTTCAGGTATTCTAATTTTTCTTGTTTTTTCTTCTTTATCTTTTCTCCAGATCTGTTGTTTTTCTTATTACATATTTCATATTCTCTTCTATTTTTTTCTTTCTTTATATTTTGATTTGTTACTTCTTGGTCTTATATCTTCATCGGCCTCCTCCTCCCCCTCCTCCTTCTTCTTTTCCTTCTCCTATTCATTTTCCTTCCCTTTCTCCTGCTTCTTCTCTTTGTCCTTCTTCTTTATTTGTTTATTGCTTGTTTTAGTAGCTATCAGTGTAACCTCATTGTAATTCAGAGCAATGGAGAATGATCTTTCTTTCAAGAGTCCAATGCTCTTCTGATAATATAGAAAATGTATATTTTTATAAATATACATATATTTATACATACATAAAATGCACTTACATTGTCAAAATCTAGAAGTAATAGTCTTCCTTTTTTCCTAATTGATGTTGCATTTATCTTTTTGTGCTATTTATTTTTCCTTATTTCCTCTTCGATTTAACCAATGGTTTATCTATTTTAAAATTTTAGTTTCTATTTTTATTTAATTATTCATTTTTTCCCAAAGTTTCAATATTATTCACCTCTCTTCTGATTTTTACATTTTTCATTCTGGTTTTTAATTGGAGCTCTAAATGCCCCCTCTCCTCTCTTTCCCTTCTTAAGCATTTTAGTTGCATGTCTAATTCATTGAATTGTTCTTTCACTCTTTTAATAATTTGTGAGTTTAGAGATGCATTTTCTTCTAATTGCTGCTTTGACTGAATTTTGTTATATTGTTTCATTATTGTCATTTTTTAAAAGAAATTATTGATTGTTTATATGATTTGTTCATTTTCTACTTATTCTTTAAGCTTAAATTACTTATTTTCAAAATAATCTTTAAATCTATGCTCCTACTAACTTCTTCTAAAATGTAATTTTATTGTATTATACCTTAAATAATGTGTATTTGATACTTCTGCTTTGGTTTGTAAGGTTTAGATGTCAAGGAATATCGTTATCTTATATAGATTCAATTTCCTTGAAGTAACAAATTCTCTTACACTCAGAAAAGCAGCTGGCTATGGTTAAATTTAGCCATATTATATATGGCTATGTTATATGTTAAATATAGGTTGTATAATTTATTTGACTAAGAATTATTGCTGATCTACACATTGAATGTCACTAATGGTGTTACCCTTGCAAACTTATTTAAGTTCTCAAAATTATAGTTTTCTTATTTAATATTGATGATAATAATCATCATCTTATAAACCTAATGACATTAAGGATTGACAAAACAGAATATCTAAAATTACTAAACAAAGCATTATACAAATTACATCATTAATGTATAGCTATTTTTCTTCTATATAGAATAATATAAGGCCAATATGGTATTATATCAAATGCTTTAATTTGGAATGGGAGCTTATGTCAAAGTTCTGGATTTGACTCAACTGGTCATCAGTGTGGTCATAGTCAGAGCCATGAAGCTATTGAAGCATCACATTTTCAAAGTATAAAATAGAGAATATTTGTCTCAAAGGAATGGTGAAAGGGAAAGAATTCATAAATAGTCAGGTACTACTTATATATGTGATGATTATTTCATTCATTTGTCCTAAATGTCTCTTTTGCTCTTATAGATATCTTTTATTTCCAACATATCATTTAGTTTCCCTTTATTAGAATTTTATAAATTTCTAATCTTTGGGGGAAAAGGGTTGGAAAGGCCTTGATGTAAACTATGTCCCCTTTAAGCTTTGGGGGAAGGGTGGTCCTGACTCTCAAACCCTCCTAGCCTCTGGGAAGGGCCCCACCCTCCCAGATAAGTAATCCCATTCAATTGGAAATCTCAGCCAGGGGATTAATCAAGGCCCTCTATTGAGTTGAAAATTACTCCCTCCTTCATTTGGAGATTGGCCCCTGGTTTGGAGCCAAAGATATCCCATAAAATCATATGCTATGTGCCCAGACTTTGCAAAAATATCCTAACAGAATTTTGCCCACTAAGAAAGCTATCTTCTTAGTGTATTAAAACCACTTTTGCCACAAAGTTCAGGTTTGCATTAACCAGAGGGATCTTTCAACTCTCAATTCTCACCCCTCAACATTATGATCCTAATAATGTTATTCTATCTATGAACATACAAGCTCACAATATCTCTGATTATTGCAACTTACTGTTGTCCCCTTGTCCTTTTATTCCTCTTCATCATTTAAACACTAGAATTTGTCTAAAATGAAAAATGTGACCTAAAATAAAAATAAGATATTAAAATGATTTCTGATAGTATAATCTCCAATAATAAGAATATAGACTCTAGTGATGACATGTGTTACTGTGAGGATTAAGCAAAACAAAGCACATTATTTGTGAAGCAATTTTAAAATTTTAAAGTACCATATAAATGTTAGTTGATATTAGTATAGTAGTACTATTATCACTCCTAAAATAATAATACTATTATTATACAGTACTTTAGAGTCTGTAAAACTCTACAACTACAGCAATGATATAACCTTTTAAAGATATTTTTCTTTTCTATTTTTTAAAACTCATATTCTAATTTTAAAATAGATTGTAGACATTATTCAGTGTTGAACATCATGAGAGTAAAAACAGTGCTTGCTTATTAGAAGAGGATGTTTAATTTTTCTCTAACAATAAAATAAGATATGCAGTAGTACACAGTGTAGAAGTTACAAGTTGCAGGCTTTGATATTATGCCAGTTTGCATAATGTTTTAATAATGTTTTGCTCTAGTCACACATAAGGACATCTTAATTTCACTGTACATAATTAAAACAGTATTCTAAAGGCCCTTTGGTGCATTACAAAACTTGTGTCCTGCTGTTGTGAGATTTTTATTGTATAAACTTGAAGATCCCTGCCATTTTCTTTTATTGTAGATCATTAAAAGTTCTCATTTTTTCTCCTATTATTTATATTAGCTAGTCTTAAAGCAATTAATTGCAGTTGGACCTTTGCTACTGTCACAATGGTCCACCTACTTTGTTTAAAATTGAAATAGAAAATAGTATTTTGAAAGCAATTCATCAAATTCTAATTTTAAATCTCTGTATTACCATCCAAATTCTTTTCCCATAAAGGATATAAGTTGTCTCTGTAGTTTCGCCAGTTAATATCTCTATATCAAAGATATTCTTCCTATTCTACTTGTCTTCTTTTTACATGCAAGGCAGGGAAAATATAAATGAAATATATGTAATATGTATCTTTCAGAACACATAGAATTCTCTACATAATTTAAAATAAACTAGTTTTCAAGTAATCTCAACTTTCTGAATCCTGACAAAATTATGGCAGTTATTATTTAACTAGATACTTGGATAGGCCTGAAATATTATCAATGTATTTTCTTTACTGGTACAAATAACTTTCCCTTCTCACCTCATCTAAAGTGATTCTTGTTCATATCTTTGCATAAATCCCCTATATAGTATCTACTCAATGTGTTGGTTCTTTTTCTGGTTCTTTTTAATGTTTTAGAAATTCTAGTACAGTAACAGAAGACTGCCCATCTCTTTTTTGCTTTTTATTTAACCAACCTATATCCTTTTCCAGCTATCAATTTTATTGGTGATGTCTTTTATATCACTCACCCATTTTGAAGTTATCATTGATAATATGGCAAAACCTAATTTCTGCAGCACACAGTCTTCAAATGCCATTTTGGTCACAAGTAATTGTGAACCATACTGTCTTCAAATGCCATTTTGGTCACAAGTAATTGTGACAAGTAATTCGATTATTTCTTGATCCTCATCCAAAGAATGTCAATAGTTTTTGCTTTTAAAAGTGGGTGCAACACAACCCACTTTCTTTTCAGGAGGAGTGTGAAGGGAGTTTTCTGAGACTTACCTACTCAGCAGATAAAAGGCTATTATTGATCCTTTCCTCACCCAGTCAAGCAGGTTGGAGGAAATGCAAACGGAAGCCCTATGCCTCTTGGTCCTTGTCTGGCAACAAGAACCTTTCTGAGACTGCAAGTCCTGTAATTACTCTATCACTTGTACCAACTCCTTCAGCTACAAAACTCCCACCACCTGTTTTTTAATCTATATTATTCTATCAGTGATGATCTAAGAGCAAAACATCTCCACCTCCCCTCCTATATTCTTTCCCATTCCAATTTTTTTCATGTTTTCATTATGTTCAGCGAAATTTCTTTTTGATAGTGAAAAAATATATATTTCTTCCTCTACCCATTTCTTTCCTTCTCTTGCCATCTGTTTGTCTTCAACAACCTTTTACCTTTACCCCATTCCATCCCTTCAGACATTACCTATATCCTCATTTATATTCCCAACACAACTGGAAGGTCAGTTGGAATACGATTTTGCTCCCAATTTTCATTTCTTGGTATTTTCTTTATCTTCAACAATCCACAACTTCTCTTAAATTTTGAGGTTGAAAATTTTCCATCCTATGCAAATTATAATCACTATTTTTTATCAGACATTAGATCATTCTTTCCCCTACTTTTTTTTTTAGAAGTTCAGATCACAATTTATTGTTTCCATCAGTTTACCAACTCCTTCACATATACTAGAATATATTATTCTTGTTATGATCCTCCACAGTCTTCCTTTCTTCCAAATTTTGATTATGAAGGATTTCTTCTCCTTGTTGAATATAATTTCACTATATATGAATTTATCCTATTCTCTCTTATCTTCTTTGGGGAATGCCACTTAATCATCCTCTCTCTCTAATCTTCAATTTTACCTCATATACATATTTATTTCTAATTCTCTTCAAAAAAAATTCCTCCCCAATCCTTAAAAGATCTTCACTGAATAATGACATTCCCTCAAGATATAGTTATATTCTCTTTCCCTTCATAGGATATTCCTGAGGAAAAATATTCACTATTTCTCTTATTTACTCAATCCTTCACAATATGACTTTCAATGACTCAAATGAATTTGCTCTTCCTTAAATTAGCAACAATGTTTCCTTGCAAAATTTCCTCTTTTCAGTCCTTATCCTACTTGATTTCTGTCTTGCTTCTGACACTATTGATCACCATTTGTCCTGGGATATTCACTATATTATCCTATAATATAATAAACTTATATGATACAATATAATATACAATTAATATAGTATAATTTATCATTTTATTTAATCTAATCTACATAGCAGATTTCTCCAAGAGTATTTTAACTGGTCTCTTGGCTCAAGTGTTTCGTTCTGCACAAAGCAGTCAAAGGAACTGTCCTTAAATGAAGATAAGATCATTTTGTTTACTATTCAATGAATTCCATTTAATTTCAATTACTATCCAATAAATTTGAGATTGCATGAAATAATACTAACCAATTCTGGGGTTTAGTTACTGTAAATCGAGGAAGACCACATAATCTCAAAAATGATTTCCCTCTGTAATTCCTATGAAAATATGGGTCTAATGTTAATTATGCATTTGGAAAATTATAATATAAATATCATATCTTAGAATTATGTATTTAAATTTAATATTTATATAATTTAATTAAAATAAAATAAATATTTGAAATAGTTATTTAAACAAACTAAATATTTATAGAATTTATAATATGAATATTTTGTACTTATATAATTATATTTGTATATATCTATATATCATATATTTATAAAATGATCCTACATATCACATAGTCTAATCTTTCATTTCAGCTTACTCTTAAATGAATTCCAGTGTTTTTTTTTTTTTTTTTTTTCATGTCTTGTAAAATGATAAATAAATTGAGGTCTAGAAATAAGAAGTGATTTTACTAAGGTCAACCAAGTTATATGAGAGGTGAAATTTGAAACCACATCACTGGTTCCTAATATAGTACTATTTCTACCAAACATATTTCCTTTCCTCAAAAGAAATGATTGATAAGTACATCAAAAGGTCTTTTTCTTCACCATATTAGGAAAGTTGAGATTAAAAAAAGTTAAGATAAAAATACTTCAATATCAGAAAGAGACTAATGACTTCCTTTGAAGTTAATGATATTTCTGACTATTTAGAAGAAGGATGTGATGAAGTTCAGAATTATGTAAAAAAAGATATGTCAATTTACAAGCAGCCTGATGTTGTGAAGGATGTTAAATAGAGAGTTAGGTAAATATAAAAAATGATTATGACCAACATAAGTTTGTTTTTCTTGGCTATGCATATCATCTTTTTTCTTTTTCTTTTTTTTTTTTTTCTTTTGGAATAGATGATTATAAAGGAAATTTAATGAAAGATTTTAAAATTTTTAAATTAGAGTTAAATAATAATTTTAAAAAACTATGAAAAATCAAATAAAATCTCTTAGAGGGTCAAGGAGAGTCCTATAAAGTCCTGATAAAATGAGCATTCTATAAGCATATTACAAAATTGTAAACAAGAATGAATGAAGAAAGGATCTTGAAAAGCAAGATGGAAGAACAGTTCAGGATCAAAGAGTTGATGAACAGTCAAAGTCAACTTGAATGAATCAACAATCCTAAGAAACTGAGAACATGAAGATCAAATAAGAGAAGACTAAAAAAATTAATAATTGTCATGACAATCTTCCCAGGCCACTTCTTTGGGGAGCACTTGTCTGAACTTTCCAAGGGATTTAGAGTATTTCATGAGGGGAATACACTTGAGCAGGGATGTTACACTGACACACCTTTAGGGTCAGTGAATGAAATACATGAAAATAAGTATGTCTCTAATAACATGTAAGAAGTCCAAATAATACCATCAAAACTGCCATTAAATCTATCTTTTGTGAACAGATATAGAGAATACTAAGATAATCTGGATCAGTGACAATGCCAAATAAAAATATGGATGAAGACTTCCAAGGGAAAAGCCAAGATGGTAGTGTGAAACCAGGAATCTGCTCCAGCTTTCCCCAAAACACAAGAAACTAAGCCTCTGGACAAAGTCTGATGGAATGAAACAACTGTCTAGTTCAAGAAAGATCAGAACAACTTCAAGGAAGGTGAGTCTCACTGGGTGAAAAGAATATTCAGCCCAGATCAGACAGACTCTGGGAAAGACAGTGAGAGGGTCTTAATCACAGCAAATCAGCAACTGCTGATTTAACTTTTAAATAATCTATATTTTCCTTGTTTACCTTTCTATACTTTTGAGTCCTGTATTTGAATATTAAATCAGTCCTGATTCAGTAGATGAGTAGAGCAGTGAGGCAGCCTCCAGTCCAAGTCCAGAAGGCAAATTCTGGGAAACCAGGCTGTTTCCTGGAACGAACAGGCAAAACTACACCTTGCAAATACAAGAACCCTGTGGGCAAAGGCAAGGCTCAAAGCTGCACAAGAAATTTGTGACAGCAACCCCTTTACCCAAGGAGCAGAGCCAAAAAAGTTAAAAATGAGGAAATATCAAAAGAAAAGGAAAGAAAATGAGCAAGAAACAGAAAAGAACTGTAATCACAGAAAGCTAGTGTAGTTCAGGGAAGAATAAAACACCAACTCATATGAGGACAAAATGTTCACAAAAGAAATCTGAAATAATAATTTAAACTGGTCTTAATCCCAAAGAGGCTTCTTGGAAGTGCTTATAAATGACCTTAAAAGGCAAATAAAAATGTAAAAGCAAACATAAGAAAAGAAATGTGAGGTATGCAAGAAAGAGTTAAAAGTTTGGGAAAAGAAGGCAATACCTTAAAAATACAATTGGCCAAATGCAAAAAATAAAATACCACCTTCAAAAGTAGAATTAACCAAATGGAAAAAGAGATATAAATGCTATTTGAAAAAAAAAAAAAAAAAAAAAAAAAAGCACACACACTAAAAATTGGAATAGGGCAAATGGAAGGTAATGATTCTAAGACACATGAAAAAATCAGTCAAACAAACTTAAAAAAAAAAAAAAGGAACAAAGGGAAGAAAATGTAAAATATCTTATTGGAAAAACAATCAACTGGAAAATAAGACACAATTTAAAAAGTATCGATCCACATGAAGGCCATGAACAAATAAAGAGCCTGGATAGCATTCTTCACAAGATCATCAAGGAAAACTGTCCGGATAGTCTAAAAACAGAGCGGGGATAAAAGTCATCAAAAGAATCTATCATTCACCTTCAGAAAGATATCCCCCAAGGAAAACTCCAAGATTCTAGAACTAGAATTTCAAAGAAAAAATACTGCAAGCTGCTAGACAAAAACAAATCAAATATCAAAGAGAAACAGTTATGATTATCCAGGATCATGCATCTTTTTCAATAAAGTATTGGAAGGCCTGGAAAACCATATTCCAGAAAAGCAAAGGATCTTGAGTTACAACCAGTAATTAACTACTCAGTGAGATTGAGCATCATCTTTCAGGGGAAGAGATATTCAGTGAAGAAAGAGACTTTCAATGATTTCTATTAGAAAAAAAAAAGTAAACAGAAAATTTAATCTTCAAATACAGGACTCAAAAGTATAAAAAGGTAAACAGGGGAAAATATATATTATTTAAAAGTTAAACTGTTTATATCCCTACATGGGAAAGTAATATCCATTATTCTTGAGAACCGTATCTGTTACTGGGGCAAACAAAGGGGGCATTACATGGATGGAGGGTGTAGTTGTGAAGTGACTCTGATCTGATGACATCAAAGAAAAAGAAAATGAATTTAAAAATACATAAAATCATATAAAAGGCATTTTACATTACAGGGAAAAAAGGGAGGAAAGTAAACATTGTCTGAAGCTTGATTTCATCAGTTTTGGTTCAAGAAGGAATGACTCAATCATTCAGTTGCTTACAGCAACTTATCTGATCTTATAAAGAAGGATGAGAAAGAAGAAACTAAAGAGATAGGAGGGAGGACAGAAACACTAGGAAAAAATAAGAGGAGAAAAAAATAAAACAACATCACTAAGACAGGATGTAAAAAGAGAACAAACGCATATACAGAAGAGAAAATAGGATAGAGAGAAACACAGAGCTAGTAATCAAAATTGTGAATGAGAATCAGATGAATTCTCCCATAAAAGAAATGAATAGCAGAGTAGATTAAAAAACAGAATCTTACAACATGTTGTTTACAAGAAACATATTGGACAGGTAAAAGTAAAAGGTAAAAGACTAAAACAGAAATTATTATGTTTCAGCTGAAGTTAAAAAAAAATAAACAGGGATTGAAATTCTGATCTCAAATAAAACAAAAGTAAATAAGGAAGGAAAATACATTTTGATAAAGGGAACCATAAATAATGAAGTAATAACATGCTAAACATATGTGCACCAAGTAGTAGAACATACAGATTCCTAGAGAATATATTAAGAGAGTTACAGGAAGAAACAGACAGCAAAACTATATTAGTGCAAGACATCAAACTTCCCTTCTTAGAATCAGACAAATCTAACCATAAAATAAACAAGCAAGAAACTAGGGAGGTTAATAGGACTCTAGAAAATATAGATATGTGAGACCTCTGGAGAAAATTGAATAGGGGAAGAAAGAAATATACACTGTCACTACATGGCAGCTACAGGAAAAAATGATCATGCAGTAGGGCATAAAATTTTCACAATCAAATGCAAAAAGATAGAAATAGTAAATGCTTCCTTTTCAGACCAAGATGCAATAAAATTTTATTGACTAAAGAATCAAGGAAAGGTAGACAGAAATACCAAGTGAAAATTATATAATCTAATTCTAAAAACATGAGTTGATCAGAAAAACAAAAACAAAAACAAAAACCAAAGCACAGAATCCATCCATCGTTTCATCCAAGAGAATGACAATAATGAGACAACATATCAAATCATATGCAGCAGAAGCACTTCTTAGGGGGAATTTTATGTCTCTAAATAGCTAGTGAAAAAAGTGAAAAAGCTAGAAAAAGAACAAATTAAAAACCCTTAACTAAATACCAAATTAGAAATTCTGAAACTCAAAGGAGAGATTAATTTAAACTAACATGAATTGAAACTAATTAATTATAATTAATTAAAAATTAATAAAAACTAAAAGCTGGTTTTATGAAAACACAAATATAATTGATAAACTTTTGGTTAATTTGATTAGAAAAAGGAAAGAAAAAATATCAACAGCTTCAAAAATGAAAAGGATGAATTTAATGCCAATGAAAAGGAAATTAAAGCAATAATTTAGGAATTGTTTCGTCCAATTGTATGGCAGCAAATCTGACAATCTAAACAAAATGGATGCATATTTACAAAAATATAAATTGCCCAGATTAACAGAAGAAAAAAATTACTTAAATACTCCCAGTTTAGGAAAAAGAAATAGAACAAGTCATTATTGAACTCCCTAAGAATAAATCTCCAGGGTTAGATGGATACACAAATAAATTCTACCAAACATTTAAAGAACAATTAATCCCAATACTATGTAACTACTTGGAAAAATAGGTAAAAAAGAGTCCTGCCAAATTCCTTCCATGACACAAACATGGTACTGACAGTTAAACCAGACAGAGCCAAAACAGAGAAAGAAAATTATAGACCAATCTCATTAATAAATATTTATGCAAAATTTTAAAATAAAATATTAGCAAAGAGATTACAGCATCTTATCGTCAGAATAATATGCTATGACCAAGTGGGATTTATACCAGAAATGCAGGGCTAATTTGATATCAGGAAAACTATTATTAAAATCAACCATATCAATATCAAAATAAACAAACCATATGATAATCTCAATTATCAAGACTAGAGTCTTTTTAATAGGATAAAGGAAGTTTTCCATAAAATAATAAGCAATATATAATCTAAAATCAACAGCAAGTATTATTCGCAATAGAGAAGAAGCTAGACATATTCCCAATAAGATCAGGGGTGAAGCAAAGATGTTCATTATCAACTAGAAATGTTGGCTTTTACAGTAAGAAGAGAAAAAGAAATTAAAGGAATTAAAATAGAAAATGAGGGAATGAAATTATCACTCTTTGCTGATAATATGATGACATACTTAGAGAATCCTAGAAATCTACAAGAAATAATGCACAATTTCAGTGAAGTTGCAGGATATAAAATAAACCTCCATAAATCATCAGCATTTTTATATATTACTGACAAAGTCTTTCAGCAAGTGATAGAAAAAGAAATTACATTTTAAAGATACTGTAGACAAAATAAAATACATGGGGGTCTTCCTGCAAAGATAAACCCAAGAAACTATATGAAGACAATTAAAATACACTTCTCACACAAATAAAGTCAGATCTAAACAATTGGAAAAATATCAATTGCTCATGGCTAATATAATAAAAATGATAAATCTGCCTAAATTGGTCTACTTTTTTAGTTCCAAACCAATCAAACTGCCAAAACATTATTTTTTAGGACTAGAAAAAATAATAACAAAATTCACCTAGAAGAACAAAAGGTGAAGACGACTATCAAGGGAATTAATGATAAAAAAAATACAAAGGATAGTGGTTTAGCAGTATCAAATTTAAACTCTGCTTATGCAGGAGCAGCTATCAAAACTACTTGGTAATGGCAAAAAAATAGACTGGTTGATAAATTTAATAGATTCAGTAGAATAGATTAGATATATACCACCTAGTAATCAAAGCCTATAGTAATCTAGTATTTGATAAACCCATATGTTTGATAAATACATATATTTATCATAAGGAGTTTTTTAATCAAATCTTTATTAACTTTAGAATTTTTCCCCAATAAAAAGTATGTTGGAATTTGTGTTGGTTTAGTAATATTACTATTTTTTTTTAATCTTCTGTAACTTGGTTAAAAATTTGCAGGGAAAAAAAAAAGAAATATCTGATATATATACAGTTAAATGTTGCTTAAAAATTGTGGAGTCCAGAATTTCATAACATATTCTAGGAATGAATGTATGTATCATGGATGGATGTTATAAGAACTTAACAAATGCCTACTAGGTACCCAGCATTATGCTTTACAAATATTATCTCCTCAGTACGATTCTATATAACACTAAGCTGTATGGAGTTTTCTGTTTTGTTGCTGAATTGTTTCTAGATGAAATAGCCTTTCCTGTCAGATATTTTCAAAGAGACATCTACCAGAACTCTTTTATATATAAGAACTGCTAGCATTTCACTATACATGCAGTTTTGACTTTTCCCTTCGGTGCATTACTTTGTATTTTCCCCACAATGAAGTCTTTCTGCTTATCTTACTAACAAGGGCTTACAATTTATAACTTGTGATTTATGAACACATCTATATCAAGAGGCTTAGCATTTGGAAAGTTTAGTATCACCTCTGAACTTTCAAATGTCACCACTTTTCCAAAACATTTATTAAAATGCTAAGAATTATTGGGGAAGGATTGCTGATCCCACAGAGCAAGGGGAGGTTTACTATTACTTCCATAAAAACATTTCTAGCCCTGGTGTATCTTCAAATCTACCAATTTATCAATTGCTTTTCTCCATCTCTAAAGTTACTTCCATGTAGGATAAAACAACTTTTTACTAATTTAGTGAGAGCAAAACTTTTTAAAATATTTATTTTCCCAAGAGAGTTTTCTAATTTTAACTCACATTCTGTTATTTAACTTTGATTAATTAGACATAATTTCCTTATCCAATGGGGTCATCAAGAGGCTCTCTAGTGGAGTGTCAAACAGAACATATGTCAATCCACTAACATAGTTACAGAATTTAGTCAATTTCTTCAAATTATTCTTTTACTTTTGAGAACCTTCAAAATCTTTAATTCAATGTTATTTTAAACATATCATTCAGTTTGTATGTATTTTGTATAAAATATAAATAAATGTGAATATTTATATATTGAATATAAATACATAAATATATTTTATATGTAAATATGCTGCACAAGTCTTTTTTCCTCTATGTTTTGTTGGTGAAACAAAGTATATTATTAAGCATCGTGGGGTTAGGGATATTTGGCTTCTAATTACTTTATATTCATCTTACTGCCCATGCTATAGGTAAAGGGCTGAAATTCTGAGTAGGTGCACTGGCATCAGACAACTTAACACTTAAGGCTAATTACTTATTGGACAATATTAGCATAGCCCTTCCCACTATTTTGTGCTGGCTAGATCTTTTGGTGTATACAGAGAATTGTAGGAGAGATTGGGGGGGAGTAAGACAAACCCCAGTCACTTTTGCAGTGGAGGAGGATAAGGGAGATAGTGAAGAGTCAATTCCCTCCACTTCTACCCCTAAAGAACTAGAATGAAGTCCAAGGACTTTTGCTTATCCTGACTGGCTGATTCTAAGGCATCCAGGGTGCTAACTTGGTCTATCATTATCATTTCTTGTCATCTTGATCCATCTGAGAGTAGTAAATTGATAGCTTGGAGTTGTTTTAATTTGTGTATTCTAATCAATAATGAGTTAGAACATTTTTTAAAAATATAACTATAGATAATTTTAATTACATCATCTAAAAAAGTGTCTTCATGTTATTTGACCATTTATCAATTGAGAATGATGTGTATTCTTATAAATTTGAACACAGTTTACATATTTTAAAAATGAGACTTTTATCAGAAACAGTGGCTATAAAGCTTTGCAATTCATTTTTAATCTTGGTTCTGTTGGTATTGTTTGTGCAAAAAGAAAGTTAGCTTTAATAAGATCATGGAATTTCTTAATTGTAGTATAGCTAATTTGTTTTTAGAGTTACAATTTGAATGCAGGTCTTCTTGCCTCTTGTTTTAATACTTTTTCAACAATAACATAAGGCTAAAATCTCAATGATAATATTCTAATAACTCATTGTCATTAAGTCAGCCATTAAAATAGAACATTAATTTGGGCAGCCTAACTTGGACTTTCTGAAAGACTACCTAAGCTGGTCATATAAGCCAGGTTATCAAAGGTTGGAAAGGTTCATGACCAGATAATAACTCCAAAATAATCAATATTTTTGCCCATAGCAATCCCTTAAATTGCTTAAATATGAGTAGGGAATATCCATTAAAATTGGATAATTAATGTATTATGGCAATTATAGAGGATATAAAAAATTAGAATCTAATGCAGGTAAATTCCCAACATTTCTGTCTAGTTGTGGCACTTAATGGATACTTTGAATAACTGTACAAATAGCAAATATGGTAATAAAAAGGCAAGAATGTACTCTATTATTGACAAATTTGTCAATGACTTCAATTTGGTAATCAATGATAAAGCAAATTTTGAATTGTAATTCATGGTGTTGAGTGTACATAAAAATACTATGTGTAAAATATTCTTCAGGGATATTATGTGTTGTTACATTAAGATTTCTGCAGGATATCTGTGTTTAGGGAAGAGAAGCTCTCATATCTCTTCTTTGTCACTTTCATAATATTTAATTCCAGTAAGAATGATAAATAGTCAAGATAATGAATAAAAAATTGCAAAGTAATTGAGCATTCCTAAAGCATGAAACCATAAAAAATGCAATTCTAGGTTTATCAGAATAGGAAAGGCGTGACTTTAGCACCAGAAAGGATTTTTAGAAAATTAGTTTAAGAGGGCCAAAACCTTTAAAATTGTAATCCTTACATATATATCTCTCTTGTTTTTAAAGTGTTCTTATATATCGTTCTAGGTAAATTTATCTAATCCTTCTTTTATGTACTCCCAAATCACTCTGATTTTCTTTAGGTTAATGAATTAATTATATACTAAACAATATATTACTAATTGGACCTTTTTTAGTTTTATAAGAAAATTTCTGTTTTCAGTATTTTAGGAGTTGATGAACAATTCTGCTTTCATATTCTCCATAGAATTTCAATTTCAAAATTTTCAATTAAATTACCTATTATTCATTAAAAAATTCTCTTTTTAAATCCCAATTCCCCCTTCTCTTCCTTATTATCTAAAGAATAGTCTTCAGAATTAATTTTCCATCCATCCAGTATAAAGATTAAGTCATATCTGAGGTTTGGAAAAGAATGTAAATAGATGTGGGATATAGTTATTACATACTGAATAGTTTGGGTATCTGAAGTTAGAATAATTAATAATTTTTCCTATGTATGAGATATATCCCTGTTGAGTTTGTAAAAAATCACACTTTAAAGTTTGAAAGAATATACTTTAGAGCTTATCTTGTCTCATCTATACCTGAACAGGAATCCCTTTGATAACTAAATAATCTTCTATCTACTTGACCTACACAGATGAGAAATACAATCTTACTTAAACACTTTCATAGATTATGAACTTGTTACAGACTGAACTAGTTCATTTCAGTTTTGACAGTTTTAATTAATAGGGAATTTTCCTTATGTTCGTTTAAAATCTCTCTGACTTGGCTACTGCTGTTATGTATTGACCTTAGTTATTTTTTTGTTTTGTTTTGTTTTTATTTTTGTTTTGTTTTGTGTTGTTTTTTTTTTTTCTTTTTTTCTCTTTTGGCAGTAAACAAAAGAAGTTGAACTCCTTTTCCATATGACAGTTATTCAAATATGTGTAGACAGCTATTTTATCTCTCATAAATGTTTTCCTCTTTAGCTACTTAGCTCTCATTTTTTTCAATGAATCCTCATACTGTATGACTTTAAAATGACATGCCTTCTTTAGTGTCTGTTGTTGGAAATTATCCAATTTATTCATATCCTTTCTCAGCCAGAGCTAAATAAAATATTCCATGTACAGTATGACCACGTCAAAGTACACATTTCCATTTCCCTCATACTGGATCAAATTGCCATTCTAGCCTAGCAAGGTCCTTTTTTTTAGGATACAAACTCTGGCATCTGTCACTAACTATCCTTCCAAGTCTTATATCATATACAAATATGTAAAAAAATGTGATTCATATAACATTCTCATAAAAACAAAATGAGGCTAGTCTTATAGGAACTATTCTTTCTGGATCTCATTGACTACTAAGTTGTTTTCTTAATGTTCACAAGTTATCTCTTTTAAAAATTCTACAATTTTAGCAGATTTTATATAATAATTAGTTTAGTTCTATTTTTGAAGACCATGCTCATTTTGAAAAGAGTATTATTTCCCCAATTAATATCCTATAGAATCTTCACATTATTTACATTAAAAAACAGCAACTGTGATTCTAAAATTACACTGATTTCCTTCCATGCTCTCGCATTTAGTTCTTCTGTAAATAGGAAATTTGATTAATTAAAAGTATTAACACCTTCTTGACATCTCATTCTTTTTCTATTTCAAATCTGTTGACTATTCTGCTCCCTTATTTTCTGGTTTGAAAATGATCTTCATTGGTAGATTGAATAGAAATAAAGTCAGTTAAGTTGTTCTGGTTTTTCTTCTCTTCATTATAATTATCCTTCTTCTTCCTTTTACAATTACATTAAAGACAATTCAATCCGTTATTTAAACAATCTTTTGCCAAGGACAGAAGAAATATGGCATATGATAAAATATCAATAGTGCAAAATGATGGTGTTTCCCTACTGTTACACCATACTTATAGATGAAAGCAGTCAGAAGATAGTGTTAGATGGTAGCAGTTACATATAAGTCATTACTTGTATCCTTCATAGGGAGTAAAAGTAGAAGAGAGAATAGTTGGAAAGGTGAAAGTCTTAATGATGATCTGTGGATAGTGTTGGCCATCTTTGAGTCACACATGGTGCACGACAGTGGTCAGTTGAGTCTGAGAGAGTAATGAAAAAAAAAAAGCTCATTTCTCATTAAATTAGAGCAAATTAGAAGTAAACCAAGTATATGTAAGCAAGAGGTATCCTTGTAAATTGTTGCTCAAGCATAGTAATTCATGAGTCTAGCATAAAGTCATAGACTTTTACTTATTTAGTAGTGTAAGATGGCATTCATTTTAGTTGAAGAATAAGTACTCTATTTTTGCTTTAATATGTCATGTTTAGAAGAAGAATAAAATTAAGGATATAATCTGGATGTTAACCACTTCATGTGGTTAATATTTCATTTTCATTTAAAGGGGCTTTGGAATCACTTAGGAGATAATTTCATTATTTACATAGTCAAGATGCATGATTAACTTATTTGATACATTATTTAATTGAGAAAATGAGTTATTTGGTAGAAGAGATGATTAATGACATTATTCAAACAGTCAAACCTCAGTTATAGAATTTGCTTCTAATAACAGAAAAGAATGGGGATAATTTTAAAGTGAACATACAAAGCAGGGTCATTTCTGACACAGAATAAAGAATGTTGGTCATTAAACTGTGACAAGAATAATACAACATTCTATTTTCAAAAGGCCATATAACTAATTATGTGATGCTGTGAGAAATATAGTCTGAGTTCCACTCTTGGCTTTTTTTATTTCTTATCCCAATGACTTCATAGGAAACTCCTCATGTGCCTATTTCAATCTCCAAACCTGTCGAAAAGGAGTATTTTCTGCATTATAGGGAATAGATCAAAATGAACAAACTAATGGTCATGAAGTATTTCCAAAATATAATCGACTCAATGATTCTGTATACATCCATGTGATGAGGGTTAAGGTCCCTTTAAGAAACCCTTCCATAACTCTCATCACATGTATTTAAAATATTTCTCTTCTACTCAGGTTAAACTTGAAAGCAGGGAAGTTTCTCAAATAGACGATAAAATTTATACTGTTAAGTAAAATGGCAAAATTAATCAGAGAGCAAACCCAACAGCCATTCTGAACTCATTGAATGTCAGAATAAGGATCCAAATAATCAATAATCAAGTAAAAATGTTACCACATTTCTCCTATTTGCTCTACAGTTGGAGATTTATGAGTGTAACTGTAATTTGAATCACCCTATGTGTTACTCTTGTGATTATTCCTTCTTATATAACAAGGAAAAGCTTCTGGGAAAAGGCAAAACAAACACAAAATCATATTTTGTGGAACTTCAAGTCATAATGTCATAGAAGCAATATAAAGAAAAATAAATAAAAGTTTCCTATAAACCATGTTCAGAAATGAACCTATTAGATTTACAATCTTGAATTAGAATTAAAATTTTGATTTGGAAGATAGCTTAGAGGTCATCCAACTCAAACTCACACTCAATGGAGGAATCCTTCCTAAACTATCCCCTAACTTCTGAGAATGCTTCCTCAATTGAAACACTTCCAGTGACAAGAAACACATTCCTACTTTTACTTCACAGGTAATCCCATCTCAATTTTCTATACTTCTAAAATATCAGAAATATCTTTCTCATAAGGAGGCAATATTTAGCTATTTATACCAACCCCTTTACGATTAATCCTTGTGAGTTCTGTCCTTTGACATATAGAATAACCTTTTCACTTGGCAATATCATGTCTTCTTATTCTTCTCTTTTCCAAAATTCCCTAAGATTTTTTGCCATTTCCTGACACCTATTTTATTATCTTCCTCTCAACTCCTTCAACTATTTCTTTAAAACTATCCCTACAAATTTCTTGATAACTCCAAATCTGCAGAACATGTTTTCACTATTATCTTATAAGTCATTGATAAAAACTTTGAATGTGATAGAGACAAGTGTAAAACATAGTTGTTGTTCTTCTTTCAGTCTCAAAGAGGACCAACAAAATTAGCAGGATGGTACCTTGACTTGGAAGTGATTTGGATTTAAGCAGAGCTGTGCAAAGTCATCAGTCTCACTCTCTCCTCCATAATTATCAGTTCCAGTGGAAAGCCATAGGTCATGACGACTGGACATGGCTCTCCATATAGTGGAAGACCTTGGCCTTTTCATGTAAAGGTCCTTGCCAGGTCTAAGTTTGTCTGAGGCAATGCTCATTCAGTAATTAAAGGCTAGGTAAGGAATGAGGCAAAAGATGGTATAGTTTGCCTTTATAACAGAATCAATCTGGGAGGAAAAGATCCTCAGAGTTTTTGGCCATACCAGGAACCAACTGCTCTGAGTCACCAAAAATTAAACAATGGACATGTGAGGTTTGGGCTGAGACTAGTCAATCAAAGTCAAAATCATTTGGCTTTAAAGGCAGTCAAGTAGCTCTATTTGAATAATAATGTATTTTTAATAAAGCCTGTTTATTTCAAAATTGTATTTTTTTTAAATCATAAATTAAAACTCCATGAAACAAAAGAATTAATTGTCCCAGTGTTTTGGGAAAAAAGAAAAGAAACTGATAGAATGATAGAATAAATAAATATGAAAAAAAAATCTCCCCCTTCAAGATACCTTATGAAATTTAAGCAATCAAAATTTTTATGCCTCTGGATAGAGCAGCCACAGGTAAGGAGGGAAGGCTCACCACATGGAGAGAGAAGGAAAAGCAGGGGGGGTGGGAAAGAAGATAAGGAAGAGGAGGAAAACTAGAAGAAGAAAATTACAATATTCTACTTGCCATATTCTATTTAGGTTGATTCAGTATATATTGCACTTCCTATCTCATGACAGTCTGATGGAAAACATAGACTAATTAATTGAATGTCTAGGTATTTGAATAATTAGATTTATAAAACTCAGAAAGCTTATTACATTAGTACATTATTCAAATTCCTCTAGAGTAATATCAGGTCAATATATTCTAAGCTCTGGTCCAAGAAATGACATTATTTTATTTTATTCTTACAACCACTAAGAAAAGTAGGTGCTATCACCATTTTAGGAAAATAAGGCAGAGAGATACTAAGGGAGCTCCCTTAGATTAGCTAGTGAATAAAGATTATGAGAGGAATTTCAATTCAGGTCATCTTGAATTCACTGGCAAAATGCCACAGTGTCATTGGGCCTCATGAATTCTACTGAATTGAATTCAAGTTGCTATGAGAAGAATAAAGTATAAAGTCTTCAATTGCTTTCTATTTGTTTCAAAATAATTGTGAAGCTATTTAGTAATTATACCCAAAGGACTATCAAATTGTGATCCATCAGTGTCTCTACTAAGTCTATATCCCAAAGAGATTAAAAAAAAAAAAAAAAAAAAAAAATTAGTACCCAATAGCAGCTCCTTTTGGAGTGGCAAGGAAACTGAATGGTTCCCTGTCAGTTAGAGAATAGCTAAATAAGGTATAATATATGAATGTCATGGAATTTCATTGTTCTATAAGAAACTATCAGCAGGATGATTTCAGAGGGGCCTGGAGGGACTTATAGAAACTGATGTTGAATAAAGTGAAAAAAAAAAAAAAAAAAACATAAAATAAAGTGAAAAAAAATAAAAAAAAAATAAAAAAAAATAAAAAAATAAAAGTGAAAAAAATAAAGTGAAAAAAAAAAAACATGAAATGATCAGCTCTGATGGACATGGCTCTTTTCAACAATGAAATTATTTAGGCCAATTTTTTTTTTTTTTTTTTTTTTTTTTTTTTTTTTTTTGTTGTTGTTGTTGTTGTTGTTGTTGTTGAAGCTATTGGGATTAAGTGACTTGCCCAGGGTCACACAGCAAGGAAGTATTAAATGTTTGAGGCCAGTCTTCTTGACTTCAGGGTTAATTATCTATTGCACCACCTAGCTGCCTCTGATATTGAGGCCAATTCCAATAGATTCCTTTTTTTCTTTCTTTTTTTTATTGTAGTGTTTACTTGTTTTTAGTATACATTGATTTATAAGTCATGTTGGGAGAGAAAAATCAGAGGTAAAGGAAAAAAACATGAGGGAGATTAAAAAAAAAAAAAAAAAACAGAAAAAAAAGTGAACACAGTATATGCTGATTTACATTTAGTCTCCTTAGTTCTTTTTCTCCATGTGGATGACATTTTTTTGTCCAAAGTCTGTTGGTATTGCTTTGGCTCACTGAACCACTAAGAAGAAGCAAATCTTTCATAATTGATCACCACACATTTGTGCTATTATTGTATACAAAGTACTCCTGGTTCTGCTTGTTTTGCTCAGTATCAGGTCATGTAAATCTTTCTAGGCCTTTCTATAATCACCTTGCTTATCATTTTTAATAGAACAATAATATTCCATTACTTTGATGTACTTGTTCAGTGACCCCCAATTCATGGGCATCCACTCATTTTCCAGTTCTTTGCTACCACAAAAAGAGCTGCCCCAGACATTTTTTCCCATGTGGGTCCTGTTCCCTCCTTTAGGATTTCCTTGGAATACAGACACAGTATTGGTACTACTGGATCAAAGGATATGCAAAGTTTTATAGCCCTTTGAGCATAGTTCCAGATTGCTCTCCAGGATGGTTGGATCATTTCACAACTCCATGAGCAATGCATTAGTGTTCCAGTTTTCCTACATCCCCTCCCACATTTATCATTATCTTTTCCTGTCATCTGAACTAATCTGAGAAGTGTGTGATGCTACCTCAGAATTGTTTTAATTTGCATTTCTTTTATCAATAGTGATTTAGAACCTTTTTTTTCATATAACTATAACTGACTAATTTTGTCATCTGAAAATTTTCTGTTCATTTCCTTTAACCATTTATCATTTGGGAAATGATTTGTATTCTCAAAAAACACAGTTCTTTATAATCCCAATAGACTCATGATGGAGAAAATCATCCAGAAAGCATACTGTGGGACTGAATGTGGATCACAGTATAGTATTTTCACCTTTTTTGTTGTTGTTTGCTTGCTTTTTCCCCCCCTTTCTCATTTTCTTTTTTTTAATCTGATTTTTCTTGTGCAGCATGACAAATGTGGAAATAATTATAGAAGAATTATACACGTTTAATATATATTGAATTACTTATTGTCTGGGGACGGGAAGGAGGGAGAAAAATTTGGAACACAAGGTTTTGCAAGGGTGAATAATGCATGTATTTTGAAAATAAAAGGGTATTATTTTAAGAAGAAAAATATTTAGTAATTTTCTTAAATCATGAAGCAATCGTGTCTGCTTTACTTGAACTAAAAAAAATTAAGTCCTCTCTGCAAGTCCAGAATTTTAAAAATAGACATGAGAAGCACTCCTTATGTGATAGTCATTGGGGAAGACAAAGAAAAACAGATGGAAAAAGAAGAGACTGGAAGTTTGAGACAAAATAAAAGGTGTCAACTATAATTATGCAATTAACATTCTTTCCTTCAAGTAATTTATTCAAACACTGCAGGAGGAATTTAAGGTTCTTGGAAAGGAGCTAATGACTTCACTAGGATCTAGTACTGAGACATTACTACATTTATTCATCTTGGCTTAAAGATAACCCAAAAAGAGATCAAAATTATGATTCAGAAGAAGAAATTACACTCTCTACCTATTGGCAACAGTTAAACAACACACTCTAACTTTGTATCTGGCTATTTGTTTCATTGGAAGGAAATAGTTATTCTGTATTAGGGTCTGGAAAATTAGCAAGGCTAACAGGTCAAATGAAAAACAATTTACGATGAAGCCATATAAAAGTGACTCAGTTTATCATGTGCTATATTCTGAAGTCAACATGTACACTTTTTTCTTTCTTTCTTTCTTTCTTTTTTTTTTTCTTAAGCTGAAGCAAATGATTTTAGAAAAGGTTGGAAAGATTTACACAAACTGATGCTGAGCAAACAAGTAGAACCAGGGAAGTATAGTATACCATAACAGTGAGATTGAACAATGATCAACCATGACAAACTTGGTTCTTCTCATTGCTTCAGTGATCCAAGGCAATTCCAATAAACTTTGAATAGAAAATGCCATCTGCATTCAGAAAAATAACTATGGAGACAATGTAAATCAGCACATGCTATGTTCACTTTTTTTTTTTTTTTCTTTTTCTTCTTTTTTTTCCTCTCTCATGTATTTTCCTTTTTGTTTTATGTAGAAGACCTGAACTCTGGAGAAGTATACTTCAAGATATTAAGGTGTTAACTCAGTGGAATTGATGAGGTGATGGTTCTCTAGTTTACACATATTCAGTATGATGTAATGATGTAATTGTACTAAGATTTATAAGGGTTAAGAAAGACTGGAAATGAGACATTTCATCTTTGACCAGCCTTGTGGTGGCTGTGCTGCCTTCTTCACTCCTCCACTAAGACCAAGGATTCGGGCTGATCCCAAGGACCTTTAGAAAGCTAGCCAGAACATTACAGTTTTGATTTTTCTCTTCCAACATGGTTTAAAAAGTAATGTGTATTAAAATTAATGTATATATATATATACATATATATGCATATATGTATAAAACTAGAAAAAAAGAAAGCAATATAAAAATAAACTGAAAGAAAAATACACACTTGAACTATATACATTTATGTATCTACTTGGTCCAAGGCAGTTCCAAACTAGTGCTTTTATGAATTATTCCAGAAAAAGATGCTATTTTTAACACTCAATATGTTTAACAATATGAGGATAAAAAAAGTTAGTGATTTCAAATTCTGACAGGCAATAGAAGATACAAAAAATTTTGCAAATTCTTGGATAAAGAACACAAAAATATTGTTTAAATTAAATGAAGCGATTTACCTAAAGCTTCAGTTGGACTTCATGCTTGGGTATTAATCAACTCTTGTTAGAGTTTGATATTTGATATCCATGAGCCTTGACTGATCTCATTCAAAATAGAGTATTTGTAGATTTCTTTTTCCATTTTTTAAAAGTTCCATTTTAAGTATTTCACTGTGAATACTTAAGTGGAAAACATTTTACAGATATCTTAATGTGTTATACTTTTAGAGATGATGAACAAATATTAATAACCTGAAAGCATACAACAATAATTAGAAAAAATAAATTGTTTAATTTAACTTGAGAGGCATTTTGGCATAACAATCAGTACTGGGGTGAAGAATGCATTTCATATCAAGAAAAAACTTGATTCTGGGTCTGCCCTAATTCATGCTGTCTATATGCTTTTGAATAAGTTACATGATATTTGAGTGTCACTTGTACCATTGGGAGAGAAGATTGCTTTACTAGGAATTACCTTCAACTATGAGGTCACATGTTCATTTCTTTCTGCCCCTGGGAAAATTATCTTACAATACTAATAGCATTTATTATTTCTAAAACTCACTTTAATAAGCAAAAAGTATACAAGGGAATATAAAATTTGAACATAAACTATCTAATAATGCACATTTTTGCTATATTTCATAAAAGTGAAAAATAATTTCTTTTCCAAGTAATGGTTGCTATTTTTGCATGTGTAGAACTCCCTGGGACAATGAATTCGTCCTGAGAGGTTTAATGCTGATTTCATTTTGATTTTCCACATTAGGTGATAAACTATATAAATGATTTTTATGATGACAGATCAGTAAATATGGCTGACCACAGGTACAAATAAACAATAAACAGCTCCTATTCCTTCCCTTAGGTAGTGGTACAGTGAGTCTTTATAATTTCAAAGAAATTAAAATGAATTTTCCCTCCAATGATTTAAGGCAATAAAACACTAAGAATTTTAAAATATCTCATTTAAATTTTATTTAATTCTGGTTGAACATTTACTATGAAGGTATTTAAGGGCTTTATACTTAGCTTTAAAAAAATCAGAGCATTATGTAAGAAAGGGCAGCATCATATGCCAATATGCAGTACTGAAACTAATTAGGGTAAATGACTTTAATAAATGAAGCAACTCATTTAAGATTAAAGAAATCTGAACTATACTTGTAATTGTTAGTCGCCATTATTATTGTCATCATCAACATGGCATTGTAGAATCAAAACTCTAAAGTGAGAATAAACCTGAGAGTCAACCTTATCCAACATGTTCATTTTACAGAAAGTTGAAATAAGTTGTTGAAGGCATCAACTAGTATATAGATGAAGTATTTTAACCTGACTCTAGAATAAGTACTTTTTCTGTCATTTCCCATTTTTCTTCTTGTTCTTAACTCTTTGTACATTTTAGCAATCAATGTTAACAAAATTATGATTAAATCCATTATTTCTTCTTTTGTCCTAGAATTCATTGTATAACTATCAATATATATAGAACAATTCAATGATCATTTGAAAAGTAACTACTGTATGTAGAAGCTCATACTGGGCAAAATAGAGCAAAGAATAGGCCTTGTATTTATGGAGCTAACAGTCTTATAGAATGACTCAATTTTTACGCAAATAATTAGATAAAATGAGTAAATGACAACTTATGAAAGGTAAGAACAATAAGATCTAAATAAAGATCAGGGAAAATTTAAGGCAGGGGAAACATATAAGTGAACTTTAAAAGACTGACAGAAAACATATATATTGAGGTAGAGAGCATGCAAATTTTAGATGAGAGTGAGAAATATAAGAAACAATAGTATTGTAGATATGAAATGAGACTAGTGATAGACATGGGCCACACAATTGCACTTAAAACACACACACACACACAACCACACACACACACACAAACACACACACACATACTTTGGCAAGTAAGAAAAGAACAAGAAGGATGGATACATGGGGAAGTGATAAAGGAAAATGGGTATGACAGGTTTATAGTGACAGAAATTATTCGAGACAATCAATCATTTCAATACATTTTCTTTTGGTGACAGTGACAGTTGTATGTGTGTACTTCTCCTGACAGTAGGCTGATTCAGAAAACCTGAACTTGATTAGATAACATAAGATTCAATTGATTTCCTTACCATTACTTTATTCTCTTTCAGTTAAGTGCTCAATTTTGTGCCATTTATGTTTCTTTACTCTCTTTTGATGTATTTTTATTGTAGATGGATATTGTAGGGGATGCCACTAACATGATATATATGAACTTTTAAGAGAGCACTTGACAATATCTTTTATGATGTGCTTGAGAGGATTAAGGGCAGTATTCCCAAGCTAATTTGGAGGTCATTTGTTTGAAAGTGGACCTAAATCGGCAAAATTAATTAACTTATAGAGATAGATTTTGAATGGCTTTACCCTTGGTCTTCTACTTTTTGCTATTCCTATTAAATGATTTCATTGATTTAGTTTTACATGTCATGTTTATCGAATCTACATATTCCTTTTTTATGTTAGTCTTATTTTAATAGAATAAAATATAAAAATTAAATCAGTGTCATATCTTTATTTTTCATTTATTTATTCATTTATTCATTTGTTTGTTTATCTATCTATCTATCTATCTATCTATCTATCTATCTATCTATCTATCTATCTATCTATTTCCACCTCTGAAACTTAGTTAACTATTCCTGGGAGAAGAATCCCACAAGTCAAATAACATCAACTAGTGCCAGCTACTTGAGTTATTAAAGCAAAATTCAAAGAGTCAAACAAAACAAAATGGGTATATGCTCAATCAATTCAACTTTATTTCAATGACACAAATTTCTACTTCTAAATGACTGAGTTACTGCCAATGAGCTGCGTGTCATAATTTAATTTATTAAAATATATATTATTTATTAGCCATCATGGTGAAGCATCCTTATCCCACCCTGGAGCATTGCTTTGTCATGGCAGAGGGGGTCACATAGCTCAATAAAACCATGATGCAGAGTTATCCAAGACAGATAGTTCATAGCAGAAAATTTGAATAAAAGCCGATATATTGGAGAAAGAAATTGCAAAGCACTCTAATATCTTTGCCTAAAACTCTCACAGATACTGCTAAAAAAATAAAAGAGATGACTAAGAGAGATAAAAGAACCCCACATTACAAGTTATTCAGTACACTATTGGGGAAGAATGGAGGACAACAATAAGTAACTGGAACAATATTAAAGCCATTGAACAAAGTTGAAAGAAAGCACAGCTGTGACTATGTCTGGTGACAGAAGGAAGGTTTTATACTATGAAGATCAATATTATATAGGAACCTGGTTTGCAAGATCTATGAATCAAAGTAATAAGGATGTAGTCAAACAGGAGGTAGAAATATAAACTATCTACATTTTGAGCATCAATGAACTTAAATGGATGTTATGTGGCAAACTGAATTCAGATGATCACTATATATACTAATTTGAGCTTAAGAGTGCCTAAGGAAAAATAGAACAGCCCTCATAATGAATGGAAAACTGAGAAAAGCAAAACTAGGATATAATCTCAAAAATGACTGGAAAACATCTGTTCAAATCCACGGCAAAGTATTCAACATCACAGTAATTTGCCTATATTCCAACTTCTGATAAACACCTATAATATATTCTAGAAATAACATAAAAAGATGTCATATTCATCATAGGGGATTTGAATGCTAAAGTAGGAAATCAAAAGATAATCAGAAAAACAGGTAAATTTGGCTTTGAAATACAAAATGAAGCAGGACAGAGACTAATAGAACTTTATCAGAATAATTTGCTGATCATAATTATCACTTTTGCAACAAACCAAAGGTGATTTTAAACATCACCAAATGGTCAATATAGAAAACAGATTAATTATATACTTTGTAGCCAGAGGTGAAAAAGGTATATACAGTCAATTAAAACAGGATTTAAAAGTGACAATAGGTAAGATCATGAATGTGTTGTTGCAAAAATCAGACTTAAATTCAAGAAAGTTGGTTAGACCATCAGACCACACAAGTATAACCTAAAGAATATCACTGGTGAATTTGAAGTAGATGTTATGGATAGATTTAAAAGATAAGCTTTGATAGATACTGAATACCTGAAGTACTATGGACAGAGGCTTCCATTATTGTATAAGAGGCAACAACAAAATAAAACTCAAAGTAAAAAAGAAGAGCAAGAAAGCAAAATGTGGCTTTATAAACAGCTAAGGAAAGAAAGTGAAAACTAAAAGAGAAGGGGGAAGTTATAGCTAACTAAATGCAGAATTCAAGAGAACAGCAAGGAGAGAGAATTTTTCTTAAATGAGCAATGCAAAGAAATGTTTAAAAAATAGAATGAGAAAGATAAGAGATATTTTCAAGAAAATTAAAAAAAATATTAAGGGAAAATATCAAAATGTGCATGATGAAAATCATGCTCCCCAAAAGGAGATGATAAAATTTAAAAAATGATAGGGATTAAACAGAAGCAGAAGAGGTTAATTAAATAGAAGTAGCAAAAAGTCCCATAACTTCCAGGAAAATAGAAGAAATGGAAGTAGGGTCAGATTTCATTCAAAGATTTCTGCAGAAAGTGATTATAGCTATGAAATAATAAAAATAATAATCATATGTTTGTTTTGTAGAAGGACAACTATGGCAAATATGGACAGTGTACTAAAGAGATATCATTTTACCCACAAAGAGTCATATAGTTAAGCTTTGGTTTTCTCATAGTAATGCATTGATATACGAGTTTGACTATAAGGAAATCTGAGAAGCCCAGGATCTACACTTTCTAATATGGTACTGTGGAAGACTTTTAAGAATAACTTAAACAATAAGGAGGATAAATGAGCTAATATTTAAGTTTAAATACTTTAGCTACATAAGGAGAACATAGGATTCATTGAAAAAAATCCTAATGTTGGGGAAAATTGAAAGCAAGAGGAGAAGGAGACAATAGGATGAGATGGATAGATGGTATCATTGAGGGAAAAAATGAACAATAAACCTGGACAAATTTCCATAGATAGTGGAGGAAAAAAATGGACCTAGTATGCTGTGATCCATCACTGAATGGTTGGAAAACAACGTGGTGAGATATTTAATTAGTATTATATCAAGCTATTGAAAAGTAAGATGGTAGACACCATGAAATTTAAATGAAGTAGATTGTCCCTGTGCTCATCAGCCTCATTTTAAAATATTATTCTTTACATGTATTTTCCTTGACATTATTTTGAACCTAAAATTTTAAATGATACAGACACACCATAAACATCATTAGCCATCTCCTCCTCTTATTCTCTTTCTCTCTCCCAAATATTTCATTAATCAATGGTCATTTTTAACCTATGTCTTTGTGTACTGAAAATTTATCTCTTTTGGTTTTCTTGAATAATCTGCAATCTATTTCCAAGAATTTCTTAAATCCATATTACATATGAGCCCTTCTGCTAAATAATGGGAATATCCACAGATGCAAAAAAAAATGCCCTGACATTCCAGGGAAAACAAAATATATAAATTAGAAATTCTTTTAAAAAATAAAGAGTAGAATTTAAAATAAGAGGCTCCCTCTTTCCCCTCATGCATTTCTAAAACATATATAACCTTAAAGACCCATGTCATTCCTCTCTCAAGATGCATTGGATAGGCTGAGAATAATCATGTGACATAAACTCACTTTGAAAAATTAACCACAATTACTTCCATTGGTCCTATTTTTTGCAGTTATTATTTGACAATTTTATTTGACTGAGTTCCTTTTTCATATAGATTAGTCATTGAGGCAGGCAATCTATTCCTTCTTTTGCAGTACTACCTGTGTGTTATCATGAGATTATATTATTCTAAAAAGCATTCAAATCATTTAGCATGGACACATCCTAGATATCCTTAGTCTATGGAATACAAAAATTCCTCTTCTTTGAACAGTTCGTAAACAGTGTTAAACTATGTCTAGTTTTATTCTTATCTATTCTGAAATCTAAGGGGTGAGTGTACATTCATCCAAAGTGATATTGCCTTATATTTTGCTGTTTCTGTCAGTGACACTATTATTCATTCATTTACTTTTAAAACCTTGGTGTTTACATGTGAAAAGCAAAAGTCAACTCCAGTAGATCTGAAATTCTGTCAATCCAACTTCTGTAATATTTCCTGGAAATTCACTTTTGTTTTTGAAACATGAATTTCCAAAGTAGGTAGGGTTACTTAGCACTCATACAAATATTCTTTATCTTCTGAGAAATAAATGCTTCCAGTAAGAGATGTATATTTATAATTAAAGAGTCTGATGAGTGAGGGAAAGGAAAAGGAAATGAAAGGAAGGAGATGAAAAGTGAAGTGAGGAGAGGAGAACAGAGAGGAGAGAGAGAAAAGAAAGAGAATAATTTTAAAAACACCAAGATATTACAAAGATAATATCTTATAGACAATAGAGATGGATCAAGGCAAAATAGAAAAAGAAATATTCAAATTATTCATACCATCTTTATGGGCAAAATAAAACTAATTGAGAAATAAAGGCCAAAAATAATGTTTACTTATTTTAAAGAAAAATATTACACTACAATTTTTAGAAAGCAAAAGGTTGGAATGAAAAAAATATAAATATAAAGCATCTTGATAAAATCTTTATTGAGCTTCCTGAATTGGTTCAATGTCCAGATCCCCTTGATAGTAGGATTTATATCACCAGACTCTTAGAGATACTTTTGCCAACTAAGGTAAAACAAGTGACAGGAGGACTGAGAAAGAATTGCTGTCTGTTTTTATTTCATTTCTGACAGTGATCACCTTGGTAGAACTCAGTTTTATTCCCATGAGTTAAGTCAAATTTGGGGTATTCTGGCTGTCTGGAGACTCTGATATAGCTACATTATTTCCTCTATCTTTAGATCCATAGATAACTATTTAAGAAGAACAGATGAGGCTTTCACGATGCAACTTCCATCAGAGGAAAATTCTCTAACCACACTAAGCAAGATCTCTTTAAAGTTAATTAAAAGACATAGATAAATCTTAGTAAAAGAGATTTTTGCCTAAGACTACCAAAGGAACTCTAGATTTTTAAGAATATTATTTCTCTCTTGTTTGGTCAATCCCTTTAATCCCTTTTAACAAAATATACCTATTCTTCAAAAAACCGAGACAGTTAAAAATATCATTGAATATTTCATAATGGATATTTAAATATATACAATTGGGATTTAAACCACTGCAAATTATTTTTCCTTTGATTTCCAGACTCAAAATTTTCTTTTGGTTACTGTCACTTATTTTGATACTGCCTTGTAAATAATAATCAATGAAAACATTTCATAACAGCTGATTTCAGCCTTCATTTGCAATTGGGAGTTCCTCACCACTTCTGAGTACATAAAAATGCAGTTCTGAGAAGGGGGAAGGAAAAAAAAAACCGCTCTAATTGAAATGTAGGCACCAAATGATGAAACAAACATTTGCATCCCTGTACTAGATTATACCAGACATTAAAGCTTACAAAGGTACAGCTGGTGGATTGCTGCTCTATGCTCAACAAGGCCAGAGAGCACAATTCATGCCATATGACGTGACATGACTGCTAAGCTTGATAGTAAAGATTTCTAACTAGGTGGAAAATAAAGAAAGCAATTTCCCCTACTGAAGCTAGTGGAATGGACATATTTCATTATGTTTGTTTGCTATAGTAGGAGGGAATAAAAAATAGTAGTGTATATTCAAGGTGAATGTAGTAAGGAAATGCACAGTACTTTGAAAGGTAGAACTCTTAAACAAGACAAGACTCAATCCATGAGAGAAATTTTGTTATTCTCTTGTACATCAGGGCCAATGAGTATTGAGGGGTGGGTTACAACCAAAATGGAAAAAAATTATTTATTAAAATACATGGTGAAACCACCGTTAGTCCACTTTTCAGGGTCTAAAAGAAATCAAGGGCAGAGAAAATTAAAATAAGACAGAGTGTTGGATAAAATATGATGAACTGTATGCTTCTTTTATTGAATTGGCCCAAACTGTCTTCCTTTCATCAAATAGTATCAGAATTACTTTCTCTATTAAATGTTCTTTGCTTAATATAAAGAAATAGGATATATTTGAGGCTAATCTTAACATAGTATTAACTAATCAATCTTTCCACTTTTAAAAGGAACACACCTTGAGATATTTATGATGAAAAAGACATTAAGTATCAGTCACATGCAAAAAAAAAAGACAAAGTGGGGTTTAATTCTAGTAATGTGTGCTTTTAAATATTTTACAGCTCACCCTCTAAAAACTGTATCCTTGACACACTTTTTAGTTAATTTGAGCTGATTCATATTCTTTATAACCATATTCTTCATCAACTCCTTAAGTCTAGAAATTAATACAAAAATAAAACAAGCCTTGATTTGTAACTTTTCTGAATATTAAATGTATACTTGCTCACACTGAAACTGTAAGTTGGCTCCCATAAACTGATGTAAACTGGTTCCGGCTGAGGTTGTTATTTTATAAGAATAAATAAATATATAATGAATAAATAAATGAAATAAATAAATAAGGAATAAATCGTGTGAGATATTTGCTTTGTAAAGCTAATAACATAGTTTCAGGTTTCATCTGTAAAGGTAGAGATTTCAGAATACTACTGAATTCTCATTTGCCACAACTGCTGAAGGAATGACAAAGTTTTTGCCACAAATTTCTTGGAATTGTAAAATAATTCACTGTAAAAATATAGTTTTATCAATGAGATTGACACTGAAGTAAATATATAAATAAATATTTTGTCACTCTATCCAAAGCACCAGTGTTCAGTTTCATCTCACACGGAGCAGAAACCACCATATGATATTTGTCTCCTACTAGTAGAATGAAGAACTATGTTCTTTTCCATTTATGTTCATACTGCTTAGCTCAGTACTTTTCACATAACAAATATTTAACAAATGTTTTTCATTGATTGTTACCCTGATCCATCCATTCATTTAAAAAAATAATTTCCATTGTACTCTAATCTAATAAAAGCACAATTGTAGTATTTTGTCTACATTTGGTTAGAGAATAAACAGAGGAAATGAACAAATAAACAAATGCCATGAAATGATGTTTTCTCAAAAATTGTTAAGATGCTTGGCTTAGAAAATAATAATAGAATATATGACACATATCTTTATTTTTCAAATTTGTTATGTTTATTTAATTAAATATTTCACAATTACAAGTAATTTTTAAAAATCTTAAAAAAATTAGTCCATATTCTGTTCCTTGCTCCTGCCCTTTCCTTCCTTGAGTAGGCAGTGATTTGACATCAACTACAAGGGAAGTTATGAGAAGCATATTTCTATTTTAGCCATATTCCCAAAGAAAACAGATCCAAAAAAAAGATAAATAAAATAAAGTTTAAAAAAGTATAATTCCACATCAGAATCCATTATTTTTCTCTCTTGAGATGGGTAATATTTTTTCCATTTCCCACTTTTATTTCTTAAAATGTTTTCCAATTATATGTAAAAAAAAAAAAAAAAAAAAAAAAAAAAAAAAAAGTAATCATTTAAAAAAAAACAAAAAAAAAAAAAAACAAAAACAAAAAAAACAAGACAACGTTTAATGTCTGAGTCCCAAATTCTCACCAAAAATCCCACCTTGCCTCTTTGAGAGATGTTTATCTGCCTTTCTTGTTTTAAACACATGATATTTTGTTGCTGTTGCTACTGACCTCATTTATTTTGCTTCTGTTTTTTCTAATAATTGAATAAAATTAATTCCTGATACAAATCCCACCTTTTCACACATAGTATATGATCTTTATGACATATTTTATAGTCTCCTTACTGGTGTGTATTCTTTATTTAGCTGACTAGAGAGAGAGAGAAATAGAGTGAGCTATATTTGACCCTTTTCTCTTCTTCAATGTACAGACTGAAGACCTTGTAATTCACTGAATTGTATTATTCAATAAATACATTTGAAATCTGAAGGCACTTTAAGAGAGCTGCAAACCGATGGCAAAGTAGGCTGCACATCATCTGGGAAACCATCTCAAGTCAATAAACTTTTGACATTATTACTATACCTTAAAAGACATATTTAACAAACATAACAAACAAACAAACAAAATGCTTTGAAGACAGCATTTTTCAGAAGGCAAATTGGAAACATAAGGCAGAAGATTAAGAATGATTATTAAAATATTAAAGCATGAAAAAAACTAAAGAAAATGAGATCCAATTTCTACTCATGTTAGTCAACAACTGAAGACATTGAACTTAAAAGGTTTTTGTAATGTGACCACTTGAAAACAATAGAGAATTCTAAAAGTGAAATATGTCCCCTTAATGATCAATCAAATAACATGGCAGACATTTTAGCTGTGTCTATGTGATTTGAGAGTAAGAAACTGAAAAGTAAAAAATATAGTCAATTAACCAATCACCCATAAATATATGATGATAAAACACCTTTGTGACAGGTAATTTTAAAATCTGAAAGTAGTGACTTTAAAAGCTTGATAGAATTATGTTTTTTCTTTGCTTTGTACTGTATAGTCAGTGTACAATAGACTACCTTTCACTTTACTTTAAAACAAAATGACTAACTGCTGATGCTCCATTAAAAAAGAAATGCTAAACATTTTACCAAGTTTCATGGATATGTGCTGCTTCAAACTTCTTCAGTACATGTTGCTACCATTAAACCATTCATAGGATTTTAAGTTTTCAAAAATTCTGATGTCATTATAAATATAAAGAAGTTTATTGCTGGTAAGAAGTTTAGTGATTGTATAAATTTTCCTCATTTTAATGATGAAGTAATTGAGATCAAGGTAAGTGAAATCATCAAGATTTTACAGATAATAATTACTAGAATTTACACAGGGTTCTTTGAGTCCAAATCCATAGAATTCGTTAGGCTGTTCCACACATTCTTGATAGTAAGAAGCAGGAACAATCCCTTTGGACTATATCTCTTCCTTTTCAAGCTTTCAGAAAAAAAAAAAAGAAAAAAAAAAGAAAAAAAAAAAAAAGAAAAACAAAAACAAACATACACACACACACAATTATATTAATAAGTCACATTATTCATTAAAATATGTCCAAGAAACTTGAATGAAGAAAATCCTGGGGACTTATTATTGAAAATAAGCCTGAAAAAAAACAAAAACAAAAAAAAAAAAGGTCATGTATCAAGCTACCTTAAATAAATCATATGTAAAAATGGAAAAGCTCTCATTAAAATCATTGATTGAAAAACTGCAAGTCAATTTTGCAACCTAAACAGCCTCTTTCCCAAGGACAGTTCTTCAATAGGGATGCAACAACAACAACAAAAAAAAACATTAGGAGAGCCAAGGAAACCATTTCAATGCTCCCAGAAAGAATGAAAAGAAGGCCTCTCCTGCTTTTTTTTGGAGGGACATAGATCAGCTACTGATTTTATTTTTTAAAAGCATATATAAATAAATCATCTTGATATTATCTGCATTATGTAATAATAAAAAAAAGTTTTTTGTTTTTTTTGTTTGTTTTTTAACAGAATCCTAGATTTACAATTTTAGGTAACATATAAAATAAAGAAATTTAACTATGTAGAAAATGAGACCAGGAAAAGTGAAGAATAAACTAGAGAACATTAGGGTTTTTTAATTTATTCTCTAGGATTCTTCAACTATACCACCATATAAACTGCAGAGTGATAAGTTTTCTTTTCTCATTCTTGTTGTTGTTGCTGTTGTTGTTATAACGTGATAGTGGTGATAATGGACATTCTTGCTTCATCCTTGATCTTATTTGGAAGGCTCTTAGCTTATTCACACCAGAGATAATACTTGCTGATTATTTTAGACAGAAATTATTTATCAAATTAAAGAAAGCTTTGTCTATCCCTATGCTTTCCAGTGTCTGTAATCAGAATGAGTGTTACATTTTTAAAAAACTTTTTTTCACATCTTTTGAGATTTTTTTTGCTTTTGTTATTGATGTAGTCAATTATATTGATAAATTCTCTTATACTGAACCAGTCTAACATTTCTAATATGAATGGTCATAATATATTATCTTTATGATATATTGTGTAATATCTTTGCTAGTATATGCATGATTATTTTTGTATCATGTTTATTAGAAAATTTGTTCTATAACTTTCTTTTCCCATTTTAGCACTCTCTGGTTTAGATATCATCACTATGTGTTACAAAATAAATTTTTCATAACTAATTTCTCAAATTTTCTGAACAGTTGATTAGAATAATTATTCTTTAAATGTTTGTCAGAATTCATTTCTGAAGTCAACTGGTCCTGGTCTTGATTGTTTTTGTTTTTAAAAATTGTTTTCTTTTGTCTCTCTTACTTGATTTTTAAATTCTTTTGAGTTGGTTCAAGGATTCTTTTTTTAGGGACTGAAAGCAATTCACATATTTCTTTGAGGTTTTGGAAGTAGCAGGTTTTTTCATTTTGTTTTGTTATTTTGTTATTGTTGTCTTTTTGATCTTTTCGGTTACCATTTTAACTCTCTATGGTCAGTTTCTTTTGTTGTTTTTTGCTCATTTCCCCAACCTATTTCTTGATTTTTAATTTAATGTTCAATTGGGGATATTCCCCATTGTGGAGAAGATACTATATCAAGCTTCAGGATTTTTGTGCTACTGTTTTCAGTGCTAATTTTGAAAATACATAACATTTCAGTTCTTCCAACATGGAATGATCTATGGAGAAGTATGGTTATTGCTCTCTAGTCCTGTGCTGTCTTCTGTGAAAAATTATAAGCACATTTTCCCTTCAACTGTGACCAGGGTTTCTGGCCCTACTAGTCTTCTTCCTTGTCCTTAGATTATGACCAAGAATGGTATATGGTCAATGCAACAGAGAATTGAACCAAAAAAGAGGTTCTGGAAAACCCTTCTTATCAGACATCCTACTCATTTACCATTTGTGGGCTGAGAGATCCAGGAGCCACTCACAGATCTGCTGCTGGATTGCCTGTGTGAACTGGTCTAGCCTGAACCAATGTATTGTTTTGCCCTAAATAATTGTTTTACCTTTTCTTGATTCTTAACTTTCCAATAGCCAAGCATTTCCCACACATAATTTACAATCTTTATTTTATTTCACATGTGCTACTTCTACCCCTATCAAAGAATAATTGCTGCTTTTATGCTCTTTCTTATTGAAATATATTTCTCTTTTATTTCATTCTTAGAGAACTCAAGTAAATCTGATAAACTAAACAAACATACAATTAAATCCTCTTCTGGAAATAATTCTTGACAATTATTTAGAATTGATTTAGTGACTGATGATGATAATGTATACTTCTTGAGAGCAGTCTTTGTTTTTGTCTTCCAGATACCAGGTACATAGCAGAAACTGAACTTCTTCCTATTTGATTGGTTTAGACACACTGAATAGAGTGTTGACCTAAAGTCAGGAAGCTATGAGTTCAGATTCAGCTGGAAAAATGCAGTTGTGTGAATCTGGGCAAATCACTTTATTTCTCTTTGCCTTAATCCATTGTAGAAAGAAATAGAAAATCACTCTACTCTCCAGATACAAATCAACAACTTAACAATAACAATGATAATTAATTGAGAATTTAGGGTTTTGGAAATATAGTAAAAACATACATACTTAGGAGGGATTTTTGGTAACTTTCCAAATATACAAAGAACTTCTGTGCTAATCTCTAAAGCTATATTCAGGGTTTTTTTGTGTGTGTGTTGCTGATTATATGGCCTAAACTATACTTAGGTATGAAAGAAGACCATGAATCTGTAATCGGAACACCTTAATTGAACCACTATATTGTAAAATGACATTGAACAAATAACTCTCCCACTCAAACTTCAAATTTTCTTTTCTGTAAAATAGAGATATCATCTATATTTCATTATTTCATAGTGTTATTGTGAAGATAAACTTGATGATATATGTGTGTGACTTTGTTTTTCAAGATATACAGAATTATAAAAATGAGAGCTTCATGATAATTTATTTTAACTTTTCCCTTCTGTAGCTACTTCCCATGGGACAATTGTCTGCTATTCCAGACAGTTACAGATGGAGGGAAAGGAAGAATAAAGCATGTTTCTTAGTCTATAGATAAAGTCTCCAGAAAAAAATCTAACTAGTATTTTTAGACTGCAACCATATTTTGTCCATATTTTCCTTATCCTTACTGGAGATAAATATTTTACAGATTATATACTGTAGAAATAAATCAAACAAAATTTGAATCTATAGGATATTTGGTTAGTGCATGATTTAGTAGTGTTAAATTCTTAAACATTCACACATGGAAGCAAGCAATTTTTAAATCATGGTATCTATGACATAATGTAAAATTTTCTAGCTAGTAGCAGTTACTAAATATCAAAATCTAATTAAAAAATATTTTACCACTGAAGTCTTTCTTACACATGGACTTCTTGAATATTGAACCCATCATTTTTTTTTTTCCCAAAGAATATTGGAATAGTAATCTTAGAAGAGAAAGAGAACTACAAACTTATTATATATCCTGTATACACATTCCTTCCACAGTGCTAATAATAACAATATTAATTTATTCAAAACAATATTTGCAATGGAAAAAAAAAAAGACCAGCCAGCCTTTATAATAAGATCAGGATTAAAAGATAGCTATTATTACTAATATTATTTTATGTAACTCTAGAACTACCATCTATTTTGGTACAGCAAGAAAATAGAACAAAACTAGATATAGAATAAATAAAATTATCATTCTTAATACCAGGATTTATAGAGTGCCTTAATTTTCTAATATACTTTACAACACTATCTCATTTTATCCTTACAACACATATGGGCAGGAAATAAAGGATATGAAATAAATATATGAATGATCAATATTTCTGAATAAACAAAAAAGTAGCAGGGTAAAATAGCAAATTTCTATTCAAAATAATGAAAGATTAAATAAAATATTTGCCAGAAAAGCTAATAACACGCATGCAGGAACCCTAGAAATAATTATAAAAACTCTATCCAAATAAGGACAGTCAAACAATTGAATAAATATGAAGTGCTCTTATAATTTTACAATTAAAAAAAAAAAAAAAAGCAAAGTTACTATTTAGCACCACATCAATCAAAATTACAAAAGTTTTCTTCATAGAGATGGAACAAAAATAGTCAAAATTATCTAGTGGAACATAAGGTCAAGGGACTCAGTGGAAATAATGAAAAATTTGTTAAAAAAGGAAAAAAGACCAGTAGTAGATTCCAAAGGATGGCAGAATGCAGTAATGGCCATATTAAGTATACAAGATATAGAAATGAATAACTTATTTACAAACTGATTGATATACACAAAGCTCACATTTCCCAAAATAATGACTAAGTTATGAAAAGTGCAGGGAAATCAAGAAAATTATACTGAAGTAATTAAGTCAAAACTAAGCCCTTGTGCCATGTACCAAAACAAGTAATTAGTGAACACATTTTAAATATAAAGGATAATATCAAAAATAAATTATTGGCTTAAAGAAGAAGATATATTTTACAACTTTGATATATTAAGAGTTTGTAAATAAAGAACTGAAGGACAAATAATAAAAAAAATTCTGACAACATAAAATATAAGGAAAAAAAAAGCTTTGGGAAAAATAAATGCAGGTAACATCAGAAGAAAAAATGTTAACTGGCTAAAATAGTCATTGCAGTATGTTTTCTAATATTGTATGAAAAGATATATAAAGAATGGAATGAAATATATAATAATAAGTTTTTCTCCAATGGATAAATGGTCAAGTGATATTAGTAATCAGTTTGCTAAGAAATCTAAGCTATGATCAATATAAAATTCTTCATATTGGTAATAAGTATAGAAATGCAACCTAAAGCCAATATGTGTTTTTTCATATTCATAGCAAATATGACAAAAATGGAAAATGGAAATTTTCTGAGGAGTTGGAGGAAGACAGACATTTGGTGATTCTGAAAATCAATTTTGAACCAAATCTGAATCTAGATTCCTTAAACTGCTTAAACTTTTTGATTTAGTGAAATAGCTAATGAGAGAAATGACCGTTAATTTCTAATATGGAGACTTCCGGCCAAGATGGCGGCGTGGAGGCAGACAGCTGCTTGAGCTCCTCGTTTTCTCTCAGAACTTACTTCATGACAAGCCTCTGACTTAATGCTTGACCCAGAAAGAAATCCACAAATTATCACCAAGAGAAGACATCCTTGAAAGTCGCCAGAAAAGGTCTGTGTTTGTTCGGGGGAGGGTCAATCAGACTGGGCACAGACTGAGGGCAGACAGCCAGAGCAAGACAGGCAGCTCACACAGCTCAGACCGGAGGGGGAGGGGTGTGATCTCTGCCGTTTCTGTGAAAGGGCTTTTGCCCCAGTGTGGATGCTCCGTCTTGGCAGCAAGCCAGGAGCGGTGGAGAGGGTGTAAACACTGGAGGTGAAGATTAAAACCCCAGAAAGCCAGCGTCTCTCAGAGCCCGGCCACCCCCAACCCCCACCTGGACTGACTTGGTGCGTTCTCGGAGCCTCAGAGCACAGACTCAGTACAGTCATTGCTGTTCTGTTAGTGGCTCTCTGCTGCCCTACCCCCAGTCTGTAGAGGAAGCCCATTAATACCATCCAGCCCCATCCCCCGCAAAACAGACCAATTGTTTCTCTTGTCAGTTTGTTTTCTTTGATTCCTACTCTGACAAAATGAACAAAAAATTCAAAAGGGCTCTAACCATTGACAGCTTCTGTGTGGAGAGGGAGCAGACTTCAAATGCTGAAGAGACTAGGAACAGAATGTCCCCAGATGTATCCCCTGGGAGGGATATAAGCTGCTCCTCAATACAAAAGAACCTCATAGAGGAAATCAAAAAGGCTCTCACAAGAGAGCTGGAAGAGAAATGGGAAAAGGAAAGGGAAGCTTGGCAAGAGAGCCTGGAGAAGTCATCCCATGCATTCAAAGACAGAATGGATAAAGAAATCAAATCATTGAGAAACAGATTAGTGAGCTGGAAAAGGTAAACAACTCCAAGGAAAACAGGATTAGAGAGCTGGAAAAAGAAATCAGCTCTCTAAAAAATACAATGGAAAAAAATTCCATAGAAGATAAAAACTCAATTGGACAATTACAAAGAGATATAAAAAAAGTGAGTGAAGAAAATACATCATTGAAAATTAGACTGGAACAAGTAGAAATGAATGACTCAAGGAGAAACCAAGAGGGAGTCAAGCAAAACCAGAGAAATGAGACAATTGAAAAGACTGTCAAGTACCTTACCAGAAAGACAACAGACCTGGAAAACAGATCCAGGAGAGACAATTTGAGAATAATCGGACTCCCTGAAAAATGGGAGGAAAAAAAGAGCTTGGACACCATTTTCGAGGAAATTATCAAAGAGAACTGCCCAGACGTTTTGGAAACAGAGGGTAAAATAGACATTGAGAAAATTCATCGATCACCTACTGAAAGGGACCCTAAAATCAAAACGCCAAGAAATATAGTGGCCAAGTTCAAGAACCATCAGACAAAGGAAAAGATATTGGAAGCTGCTAGAAAAAAACAATTCAGATATGGAGGATCCACAATAAGGATAACACAGGATCTAGCAGCGTCCACATTAAAAGAACGCAGGGCCTGGAACATGATATTCCGAAAGGCTAAGGAACTTGGTATGCAGCCAAGAATAACTTACCCAGCAAGAATGAGCATCATTTTCCAGGGAAGAAGATGGACATTTAACGAAATAAATGAATTCCATCTATTTTTGATGAAAAAACCAGACCTACATAAAAGGTTTGATCTTCAAATACAGAACTCAAGAGACTTCTAAAAAAGGTAAAAAGAAATCTTGAGAACTATACTTCTGTCAAAAAAATATGTAAAGAACATATGTACAATTTGTCTTAGAAACTAGAGGTGGAAAGAAGATTATATCATAAAAAAGTATAAAGTGGTGGTACTACATCTCATGAAGAGGCAAAGGTAACCTATTATATCTGAGAGAAAGAAAGGAGGGAGATGAACATAGCGTGTATCAATAGACATATTCGATTTATGGTGAAACTTCTTCCACTTCATTGAAAAGTGAAAGGGAAGGAGTAAGCTAAGGGGAAGGGAATACAGTAATTTCGAGGAAAAGGGATAAAATAAGGGGAGGATCTTTAAGGTGGGGGAGGGATCCTAAAAAGGGAGGGCTGTGAAAAGCAAGTGGTGTTTACCAGTTTAATACTGGATAGGAGGGTAAAAGGGAAGGAAAGGGGAAAAGCATAAGCAGGGGTTAATAGGATGGCAAGCAATATAGAATTAGTCCTTCTAACCATAAATGTGAATGGGGCAAACTGCCTCATAAAGAGGAAGCAGTTAGCAGACTGGATTAAAAGTCAGAATCCTACTATATGTTGTTTACAGGAAACACACCTGAAACAGGATGAGACATTCAAACTAAAAGTAAAAGGGTGGAGCAGAATCTATTATGCTTCAGGCAAAACCAAAAAAGCAGGAGTAGCCATCCTCATCTCAGATCAAGCAAAAACAAAAATTGATCTAATTAAAAGAGATAAGGAAGGGCATTATATCCTGCTAAAGGGAAGCATCAATAGTGAAGCAGTATCAATATTAAACATGTATGCACCAAGTGGTGCAGCATCTAAATTCTTAAAAGAGAAATTAAGAGAGCTGCAAGAGGAAATAGATAGCAAAACTATAATAGCGGGAGATCTCAACCTTGCACTCTCAGAATTAGATAAATCAAACCACAAAATAAATAAGAAAGAAGTCAAAGAGTTAAATAGAATACTAGAAAAGTTTGATATGATAGATCTTTGGCGAAAGCTAAATGGAGACAGAAAGGAATATACTTTCTTCTCAGCAGTTCATGGAACCTATACAAAAATTGATCATATACTAGGGCATAAAAACCTCAAAATCAAATGCAGTAAGGCAGAAATAGTAAATGCATCCTTTTCAGACCATAATGCAATCAAAATAACATTTAATAAAAAGCCAGGGGAAAATAGACCAAAAAATAATTGGAAACTAAATAATCTTATACTAAAGAATGATTGGGTAAAACAGCAAATCATAGACATAATTAATAACTTCACCCAAGAAAATGACAATAATGAGACATCATACCAAAATGTGTGGGATACAGCCAAAGCAGTAATTAGGGGAAGTTTTATATCTCTACAGGCCTACCTGCATAAAATAGAGAAAGAGAGGGCCAACGAATTGGGTTTACAACTAAAATTGCTAGAAAAGGAACAAATTAAAAACCCCCAGACAAACACAAAACTTGAAATTCAAAAAATAAAAGGTGAGATTAAAAAAATTGAAAGTAAAAAAACTATTGAATTAATTAATAAAACTAAGAGTTGGTTTTATGAAAAAACCAACAGAATAGACAAACCCTTAGTAAACCTGATTAAAAAAAGGAAAGAGAAAAAGCAAATTGATAGTCTTGAAAATGAAAAGGGTGAACTCACCACTAATGAAGAGGAAATTAGAACAATAGTTAGGAGCTACTTTGCTCAACTTTATGCCGATAAATTTGATAACTTAAATGAAATGGAAGAATACCTTCAAAAATATAGCTTGCCCAGATTAACAGAGGAAGAAGTAAGTAGTCTAAATAGTCCCATCTCAGAAAAAGAAATAGACCAAGCTATTAACCAACTTCCTAAGAAAAAGTCCCCAGGACCAGATGGATTTACAGGTGAATTCTACCAAACATTTAAAGAACAACTAACTCCAATGCTATGTAAACTATTTGAAAAAATAGGGATTGAAGGAGTCCTACCAAATTCCTTTTATGACACAGACATGGTACTGATACTTAAACCAGGTAGATCGAAAACTGAGAAAGAAAACTATAGACCAATTTCCTTAATGAATATTGATGCTAAAATCTTAAATAAGATATTAGCAAATAGACTTCAGAAAATCATCCCCAGGATAATACACTATGACCAAGTGGGATTTATACCAGGAATGCAGGGCTGGTTTAATATTAGGAAAACTATTAGTATAATTGACCATATTAATAATCAAATTAATAAAAACCATATGATCATCTCAATAGATGCAGAAAAGGCATTTGATAAAATCCAACATCCATTCCTACTAAAAACGCTTGAGAGTATAGGAATAAATGGACTATTCCTTAAAATAATAAGGAGCATATATTTAAAACCTTCAGTAAACATCATATGTAATGGTGATAAACTAGAACCTTTCCCTGTTAGATCAGGAGTGAAACAAGGTTGCCCACTATCACCATTACTATTCAATATAGTACTAGAAACTCTAGCCTTGGCAATAAGAGCCGAGAAAGAGATCCAAGGAATTAGAGTAGGAAATGAAGAAATCAAATTGTCACTTTTCGCAGATGACATGATGGTATACTTAGAGAACCCCAAAGACTCTGCTAAAAAGCTATTAGAAATAATTCAGAATTTTAGCAAAGTCGCAGGATACAAAATAAATCCACATAAATCCTCAGGATTTTTATACATTACCAACACAATCCAACAGCAAGAGATACAAAGAGAAATTCCATTCAAAATAACAGTCGATAGTATCAAATATTTGGGAATATATCTACCAAAGGAGAGTCAGGAATTATATGAGCAAAATTACAAAACACTTGCCACAAAAATAAAGTCAGATTTAAATAATTGGAAAGACATTCAATGTTCTTGGATAGGCCGAGCGAATATAATAAAGATGACAATACTCCCCAAACTAATCTATTTATTTAGTGCTATACCAATCAGACTCCCAAGAAACTATTTTAATGACCTAGAAAAAATAACAACAAAATTCATATGGAAGAATAAAAGGTCGAGAATTGCAAGGGAACTAATGAAAAAAAAGTCAGAGGAAGGTGGTCTAAGTGTACCTGATTTAAAGCTATATTATAAAGCAACAGTCACCAAAACCATTTGGTATTGGCTAAGAAATAGACTAGTTGATCAGTGGCATAGGTTAGGTTCACAGGACAAGATAGTGAATAAAAATAGCAATCTAATCTTTGACAAACCCAAAGATCCCAAATTTTGGGATAAGAATTCATTATTTGACAAAAACTGCTGGGAAAACTGGAAATTAGTATGGCAGAAACTAGGCATGGACCCACATTTAACACCACATACTAAGATTAGATCAAAATGGGTCCAAGATTTAGGCATAAAGAACGAAATCATAAATAAATTGGAGGAACATGGGATGGTTTACCTCTCAGACTTGTGGAGGAGGAAGGAGTTTGTGTCCAAGGGAGAACTAGAGACCATTATTGAACACAAAATAGAACATTTTGATTACACCAAATTAAAAAGTTTCTGCACAAACAAAACTAATGCAAACAAGATTAGAAGGGAAGTAACAAATTGGGAAAAAATTTTTACAGTTAAAGGTTCTGATAAAGGCCTCATCTCCAAAATATACAGAGAATTGACTTTAATCTATAAGAAATCAAGCCATTCTCCAATTGATAAATGGTCAAAGGATATGAACAGACAATTTTCAGATGATGAAATTAAAACTATTTCCACTCATATGAAAGAGTGTTCCAAATCACTATTGATCAGAGAAATGCAAATTAAGACAACTCTGAGGTATCATTACACACCTGTCAGATTGGCTAAGATGACAGGAACAAATAACGATGAATGTTGGAGGGGCTGTGGGAAAACTGGGACACTGATGCATTGTTGGTGGAGTTGTGAAAGAATCCAACCATTCTGGAGAGCAATCTGGAATTATGCCCAAAAAGTTATCAAAATGTGCATACCCTTTGACCCAGCCATACTACTACTGGGCTTATACCCCAAGGAACTACTAGAGAAGGGAAAGGGTCCTGTATGTGCCAAAATGTTTGTGGCAGCCCTTTTCATAGTGGCTAGAAGCTGGAAGATGAATGGATGTCCATCAATTGGAGAATGGTTGGGTAAACTATGGTATATGAATGTTATGGAATATTATTGTTCTATAAGAAATGACCAACAGGAGAAATATAGAGAGGCTTGGAGAGACTTACATCAACTAATGCTGAGTGAAACGAGCAGAACCAGAAGATCATTATACACTTCAACAATGATACTGTACGAGGATGTATGCTGATGGAAGTGGATTTCTTCAACATAGAGAAGAGCTAATCCAATTCCAATTGATTAATGATGGAAAGAACCAGCTACATCCAGAAAAGGAACAATGGGAAATGAATGTAAACTGTTATTTTTACCTTCTGAATCCAATTCTTCCTGTGCAACAAAAAATTCGGTTCTACACACATATATTGTATCTAAATTATACTGTAATATATTTAACATATATAAGACTGCTTGCCATCTGGGGGAGGGGTTTGGGGGAGGAAGGGAAAAAATCTGAATAGAAGTAAGTGCAAGGGATAATGTTGTAAAAAATTACCCATGCATATGTACTGTCAAAAAATGTTATAATTATAAAATAAAATAAAAATAAATAAATATTAAAAAAAAAAAAATTTCTAATATGGAAAATCCAGTATTTTCCCATACCCTCTCTTTGAATGACAGACCTGAGGAAGAGATGCTCGGGAGCAGGACCCCACTGAATTAATAAAGCTCATTTCTATGAAAGGGTAAAGAGAATCTAATCTAGGCAAATTCCATTCCAATCTATCGTTGAACCACTTAAGTAGTCTGGTTGAAAATTGATTTCTTTGTTTAGATTTCCTGAGGAAGGTGTGGTATGGGTGGAGATGAGTCTCTTTGTCCCAGAGTGAAATAATTAGTAGGCTCTCCCAGCCCATCACTAAGATAAGCCCTTCTCTCATTATAATATTCATTTTCTTATTAATTGACGAATCAGAATTGATTTTCACCTTTAGGAAACACCCACTTTTTCAATTTTCTCAGCTTGTCTGTGTAAGAATTGAAGGTGAGACTGTGGTTTCTGAGAAGGCCACTAACCTAAATTTAGATATTAGCCATATTGACTAAATTGTTTTATTAGTTACCCAGAAATTATGTTTTGGGGATTTTTCATTTATCACACTTCTAAGCCTGCGTCCTAAAGTGACAGAAGAAAAAGAAGAAAAAAAAAAAATGTACTTTATTTATTTATTTATAGCAGCTTGTTTTAAGAGCAAAAAAACTATAAACTAATGGGCGAAGTACCTAAATAATGGGGAAAGTCTCAGTACATTATAGTTTATGAATATAATTGAATACTATTGTGCTTTAAGAAATGAGCAAAGATATTTTCAAAGAAACCTCAATACTATTATGATCTGATTCAGAATGAAGTGAACATTGACAACATTTACATTATAACATAAGCATTGTATAATGGGGAAAAGAACACTTCGAAAAATTTATGAACTCTGATCCCTGCCTTAAGGAACCATGATTTCAGAGTATTAAGGATAGATATAAAGCATATTTTAACTTCTATCCCATGACAAAGATGTGATGAACTTAAGTAGAAAAACAGTATCTGTGGGTTTTGACACAATCAACTGGACTTTGTTTTTTTGGACTGACCATATTTGTAACAAAAGCTTCCCAATTGTTCAAGGGTGTAGGGGGTACATGAACATGGTGGCTAGGGGAAAAAGAGAAAGGAAAATTAAAAAAAAAAAGGCATTGATTCATTTAAAAACATAGATAAGAGAACAAAAAAGTCAGAAAGATTTATGGATAACAGGACAGCTTGGAAAACTAGATGATAATGTTCATTTTTAATATTTTTTTAAAGTAACATGCAACTGAGATTCATTTAATTATGTATAATCTACTTTTCTCCCATATATGTGTGTGCATGTTTACATATATATGCATGTGTATGTTTATGCATATCTATGCTACACAAATCTATCATCTATCTTTATCTTTTTTCTTTATGTAATTGTCCATTTTTAGTTGATGTTTGTTACCTTGAAAATTCAACAAAAATAATCCAATAATAATATACACTCTCTGTCTAGGCAACTAGCACTAACATGTTAATAGAACCACTTAACTACCCAGTAGGTAATCTCCATAGCAGTGATTAAAATTAATGGATTGATTTGTAATTCTATATCTGAACTGGAAGAACACATTGATAAAAGATATGTTTTTGTCGGACAACTCCTCCTAACAGTTGATGTCATATTTTGAGCTACAAGCAAATAGTTGGCAAGGAGATAATTCTCTTTGAATATGTACAGATATAGCTAGAAAAATGTCTAAGATGTTGAGGCTTCTTTATTGCACACAAAAATGAAAGAGTCCATTTTCTTCATTAGTGGTCTCTTACAAAACTCATCTTGGGGGAAAGGGAAATTTTGAATCTGTAATGAATGGGACTGATTGGGTAAAGTTTTATCAGTTTGAGACTAAGTCACATGATCCCTATTCCCAGAGCTGGAAGATGAGGTCTTGAACTTTGAGTTCAAGAAGGACCCTGGGAAGTCACATGGTCTCTAAAAGTCAGACCCACAGGAAGCAGACAACATTGGTTAAGAATAGTTATGTCCTTTTAGTCTATCCAATGAAAAAGCTGAGGTCTTTTGCTCTTTAAATCCCTGACAAACCAGGAGCTGATCAGGTTCCAGGAGCACTTGGTGGGAGTTGGGATGGCTCCCAGGTCTCTCTCTCTGCAGGGACTAAATAAATGCTTTTTCTTTGTACCTGAAGATATCTCTGCTTAGTTAATTATGGAAAGGGAGTCTAGTACCTATCCCACAAATGTGGGAAACTTTATCTTTAGTATTTAGAATTCCTCTCAAGTCACTTTATGACCCCTCCTTTTTGGAATGCTAATAAAAACTTGGGCAGGCCTTGAGTACCTATACAAAGGAAAATCTTATACAAAAACTGTGTCCTCAATCAGGATCACAGTATGTTGGTTTCCTATTTGCCCATCTAGTACAAAATAATAAAACACCAATATTGCTAGAATGAAAAATGATGTGTTGTGTCTTTCAATTCATTCAACTAGAAGTCTTCAAGAATCAAAAGAAAATGAATTTTTAAAGGGCATACCAGGATTCTGGACAATTTTAAACCTCTGATTGTGATGACTACAATATACTTACTTTTGCCTATTCTTAAAATGAAAAAAAAAAGTTAGCCTTGTGTCATGGACTTTTATAAAACATGATCTCAGTGGCTCACCTTCCTTATAGTGGTTACTTAGTGTTTGTAAAAAGAAAATTTTTTTAAAAAGTAAGGAAAGTATACTTGATTTTTTAAATAGCTTTTTTTATATACAAAACATATGCATGGGTCATTTTTCAACACTGATCCTTGAAAAATCTTCTGTTCCAACTTTTCTCCCCATGCCCTTCATCTCCTCCCCTTGATGGCAGGTAGTGTTAAATATATGTTAAATATGTTAAACTATATATTAAATACAATATTTAAGTATACTTGAGTTTTAAGAGACCTCAGTTCTAATCTCAACTCCAGCACTAAATACCTATGTAACCTTAGTCATATTACCTCCTCACAATTTTCTTATTTACAAAATGATCTCCAAGTTCCTTTTCAGAATAAAACTTTCTCATAATAAACTGTCTTATCTCATGTATAAAAATTGTATGATAGTGAGAATGGATAGAGACCAATGGGGTCTTTCACTGATTTTTAAATTAATTAATTTAATACCAATAGCAGAAGAAATGAAAGACTTAGCTTGAAAGAACTTTGACTCAAATAGTTCTGCAACTTATTATCATAAGTCTTTCTGGAACTAAACTATTTTTATTATTATAGGATCTTTTAGGAAATTCTATTTACATAACTGCTAATTTTGGTATATTCCTTATTAAGATGAACAAAATATTTTAGCCACATTTGCCAAGGGCAAAGATAAGAATGGGAAAATTTGTCTTGCACTAGTTTTATATTTTGATGGTTCTGTTAGTTATAGGGCTATCTTTTCACTCTAAAAGTGAGAAAATTGTTCTAGATAAGCTCCAAAGTCTCTCCCAGTTACAAAGCTATGCTCTTATGATTTTTTTAAAGGTTTTTTTTTTTTTTTTTTTTTTTGGCCACCTGGGTTTAATGACAAATATCTCTCCCACTTGGAAGAAATGAAAACTTAAACATGATTGTGATATTAGGGATTATCTGATATTTTACATTAGTTTCTACTGTAGACACTGTAAAAAAAAAAGGTGTGAATTTCATAGATGTTGAACTGGCCAACCTATATTGCTATGAACAAAAATATGAATAAATCAGCATGCTTATGTTGTTGGACTTCAACAGGAGAGCTTGCAAAAGAAAAAGTGTGGGTATAACAGATTCTTATAAAGGATGATAAAGTGTCATTTTAGTGACTAGAATATAATAAAATCTCTTCACTCAAACCTGTGCATTTCTGAAAAATATGTCTAACATTTTCGGTGTTAGAAAATGCATTATTCCATGAGGTATTGCCTTCCATTTGGGGAGAGATTTAATTGCTAGGAACCTTTTCTTTATATTGAGCCAAAATACCTTTCCAAAATTCTATCCATCAGTCTTGGTTCTGCTTCTGGGGAAAAGGAAAATAAGCCCAATTTCTTTTCTAAATGAAAATCCTTTCAATATGTCAAGACAGTTCATATGTCTTCCAATTCTGCTCTATATGTTAAACAACCCCAATTCTTCCAACCAAACCTCATATTACTCCTCTTTCCATTCTTGGTTATCTTCTCTGGGCACACTCCTCATTGTCAAGTCCTTTTTGAAATGTGATGTGTAGAAATTAAGAAGATATCAGGTGTCTAAGATTAGCTGTGAGCACTCTTATTTTTTTCTGATCACTATACTTTTATAAATATTGCTTAACTTTGCTGTACACATATATCTTGGTTGCCATAATATGCTGCAAAGTTAAGATGGTTCCAAATTGTGTACAGTCTTGACCACCAGATGAAGGTGTTCAAATTAGTAGAAATATGGTGCCATTAATCTCTTCTAATTTTATTTTAAGAGAATGGTGACAAGACAATATCTATAAATAAGGCAATAATGGAAAAGATAAAAGGATAGAAATCTCATCAAGAAGACTAGGAGATTGATTAGAAGAATATTAACAATACCCGAAGAGAATGGCAAGGACCGCATTGACAACAGAGAGGAAATAATGGATGTGAAATGTTATGTAGGTGGAATCAAATTGATCTTTACCTCTGTAAAGTAATTCAACTGGCCTATTTGCCTAGAGTTAAAGAGATAGGGTTGATTCTGAAGTTGTAAAGACTTTGGAATCACCTCCATGGGACATATGATAAGACATTTGCAAAAGCTTAATTAAAATATACAAGGGAAGCAAGGAAGAATCTGAAATTTTCTATATTGAGATTTATAGATACATCATTCTGATATAAGATTCACCTTCCTCTTGGACTTGAAGAATTCAAAAATCACATCCAAGTTAAATGTTACCACAAAAAATATCATTATATGATTTCTGAATATTTAGTTCATTATTTACAAGATTTAATCATGGGTAGGTATTTCTTCCACTTCCACTGATACTAATTGCAAAATCCCTTCTTCCACAGACACTTTAATAGAAGGTCCTTATTCCTGCCCATCTAAGGGAATTTTATATACAAATTCAAGATTGTAGGATATCGTTAATAAAGGCAAAAATAATCAAAAATTGAGGTTATTAGAAACTCAGAAGAAAAGTAGCCAACTACTACAAAATGGTTTGTTTACCTACACCTTCTGTTCACACATAAGGAATACAAATTATGATTTACGAGAGACAGAAGGTTGCTTTACATATCTACAGAAGGCTTCTCTGGAATCAATCTGGCCTTATGGTAAAATAGATGTGGCAAATCCCCTGAAACAGTACTACATAAGTTTGGGACAGACCTCTTTCATAGCATATAGCACACTTCTCTCCACTAATAAATCAAAGTCATACTGAGCTCTAGCATCTTTATTTGTTATTGTGCACTTATTTGCAAGGTGATATGCTTATTGCTTTTTTTTTTCTTCTTAGAAGGTAAGTTTATTTATATGCCAATATTGGGACAGCATAGACTTTGAAAAACACTCCATTTATAAGGAAAACTAAAATAATGCATATTTAATTTTCATTTCAATTTGTTATTTCTGTATTGCACTTAAATAGCATATATCTACTTGATTTAAAAAAACTCATCTGCTTTAACATAATAATTTCTTAAGTCTTACAACCCTAAATCATAATGAAAAAAATGACATGATTGCATTTTAGAAAAAGATTTCTGATAATTGGAATGGAAATTTTTTTTCTTTAGAATAACAAAATAGCTATTAAGTCAATATCTATTGGCATTACTTATCCAAAGACTAGATTTTTGTTTGTTATTTATTTTAATTTACAATCAACACACTCAAGTTTTTTGTTTTGGTTTTCTAATAAAATAATATACCAATTCTCAAAAAAATCTAATAAATTATGTATTCTATTTCTCTTTCCTCCCTCTCTCCCTCCCTCCCTCCATTCCTTCCTGGTGTAATAAATTTAGCCATGAATGTATAGTCACAGAAAGAAAGGAAAACTGAAGATTTTGGACAAGATGGCCTCTAAGTTCCTTCTAGCTTTACATTTATTTCTCATGATCCCTAGTAGTTTGTATTCATTTATCCATTTATTTTCCTTTTCAATCATTATTTTGTTAATTTGAGAAAATGCTTTTAAGGCATTTTGTGTAATAGTATTTGATTTATAATTTTTATCTCAACTAATATAGTTGATAATTTGCTGAACATAAATATATACATAGAGATATATACAAGCTTTTATATTTCTCTTTTCTTTTATACATACTCAGATACTATGTCGATTAAAGTCTTTTGAGTTTTTTCTTTCAATATTTATATCTGTTTGCTTTTTTCCTTTAATATTTATTTTCATTCCTATTTTTTGATCATTGTCATTATCTCTGCTCCTACTCTTTTAAATCTTCTTTCAGTTCTTTCCATTTCTCAATCAATTTATTATACAACTATAGTATATGAAATATGTTCTGGCCCATTGAGTGTGACCTTAAAGTTTAACTTCTATGTTGATTATTTAAAATGAATGACTTTAGTTTGTGTCCAGTAGAGTTCTGGGCCTGAAGTCAGGAAGGCTTATCTTCCTGAATTCAAATCAGATATTTACTTATCTACATTGTACTTTATACTTTGATGATTCTGTTATTTATAGAGCTATCTTTTCACTCTAAAAGTGAGGAAATTGTTCTAGATAGGCTCCTAAGTCTCTCCCAGCTACAAAGCTATGGTCTTATGTTAAGTTAATCCTGTTTATCTCACTTTCCTCAACTATAAAATGAGCTGGAGAAGGGAATAACAACCAACCTTAGTATCTTTGTCAAAAAAAAAAATCTCAAAAGGAGTCATGAAGAGTTGGACGTACCTGAACAGTAAGTATAACAACCAAGATAATTATCATAATATGAAAATGATGGATTATTTGCCCCTTTTCTAGGAAAGGTGTGTGATATGTTTCCTTTAGAAACTTGTATCCAAAATGAATAAAAATAATTAATGTTAAAACTGTCAAATTAATCATCCTTACAAAGAAACATGTATCTTTAAAAAGCTCTATATGACCTATTTATCTATAATCTATTTATCTCTATCTATATAATTTATTTATTTATCCATTCATCTATATACAGATAGAGGGAAATTTCTCTCTAGGTTTCTAAACCAAAGAAATCATCATTGTGGTTCAAAAAATACAGAGAAATTTCAGTCGACAAATACTTTCAGGAAGAAGTTTCTAAAGATGAGAGGAAACCAGCAAGAATACAGTACAATATTTGAGGCAGAATGTGTACATGGCCATTAACGTGAATGTTTGGTGAAATTGGTGCTTTCTACTCCTCCATGAGAGTCACCAAAATTTCAGGAGAAATAAGCATTTTTGTTAGTGGAACTTGCAATGTTCTGAAGACATCAGTTTCAGTAGGACTGTCTTCCCCCAGTTCTTAGTAATCTGTGGAGCTTGCACAGAATTATAAACAGACAAATGACTAGGTAAATGCTTACTAAGCTAGAAAGATATAAAATGCCTAGCCTTTTCTTCCTGGACTCAACAGATTTGAATATAAGTAACCAACATAAAGTACCTCTGCTTTTCTTCCTGGACTTAACAGATTTGAATATAAGTAACCCAAGATATGTTTAAAATATTTTCTTGGATAGAGAGAAGAAATGTTTGATGTTTTAGTCAAGGTGCTTTGACATTCAAAGCAATATTCAAAATATGTCCTGGCTTATATCTCTAGAAATGTACAGAATTTAAAGCAGCTCTTGCAAATATTAATGAGCCACAAGGCTCGGATACCTTTTGTCTTCTTCCTTACCTGAATCCTTTTTCTTAATACTACTTAAATGAGTTATCATTGAACACTCTTTAAAGAAAAAAATAAAGGTCATCAATATGATTACAGCAACTAGAAAGTCCCTTCTAAGTATACCTTCAACTCAAACATTTTATGTTGGCATCCTTCAGCATCCTTAGGGAAAAGTAGATGGTATTATCATCACTTTACAATTGTGGAAATTGAAGATGAAAGAGGTTTACCTAGGGTCACACAGCTCTTAGGAGTCCAAGGATGGGTCTGAACTCAGATTTCCCTCTTCAAATTTAGTTTCCCAACCATTATATCAAATTGTGATTTATTCATTATACCCATAAGGTACATTTCAAAAGAAATCAATTGACCACATAATTCTGGATGCATAGTATATCAGAGATTGGGTTGAAAAGTGAAAAAAAAAAGTAGTTAATTATTTTTTCAGTTGATAGCACGTAGGCAAAGATCAATTAATTTAAGTAAATTCAACTGTCTTCTAAAATTCAGTAATGCCATATTGTCTTTTATCTATATTTCCTTTGATGATTATGGAGATGGAGGAATTTATCTGATACTTCATTGTAATTTCACTACATCAAAAAAAAAAATCTGTTGAGAGATCATAACCAGAGAACCTCCCCACACGCATACACACCCCTCCCAAAATGTAGTTATTGTAACTTCTATGGCACTTCTATGGCAGGTGCTGCCTATTAAACATGCATGTGACCAAAAGTGCAAGGGCATTGTTATATGTTGCTCTCAGACCATGCCGGCAGAACCAATGGTTTCCCAGTTCCCTGCAGACTCTCCAGAAGCAGCACCCACTTTCCCCTACCTGTCCCAAAGCTGGTCCAGTTCCTGGAGGTATCCTCAGAGCTGCCCCAGATACTGCTCTTCCCACTCCTGCTCAGAATTGTTTCAATCAGGCCAAATATCTCGGATGCAACAACAAGCTTTAACTTCCTTTAGCAAAGGATGATGCAGGATTGTAAGAGGCTCCCCTGTCAGACATGGCAAATGTGGCTGCCCGTCCAGTGATGTTCTGCTTCCACCAGTGTATCCACACACACTGCTGCCCAGAATGTGGAGCTCTCTGTTGCTTACCCTATTTCCAGACCTGTGACAAGGAGAACTGTTCACACTCTGCTAGAAAAGTGGCTTCTGCTCCTGGACCCAGCTACCCAGCTGCATCCACCATGGAGTTGTCTTAGCAATCTTAGCTTTGCTAAAGGGGCACATCTAAGGGTGGCACTTCCAGGGTTCCCACAAGTATGCCTTTTGCTGTACAGCCTTCAAATCTGGGCTGCCCACAATGCTGCCCAGCCACACGGTCCCTCAGCTGATGTATGGGTTCTTGTGAAAATGTCTTCCACAAAAGGAAACCAAGGCAACAGTAGAATATCAACAAATCAGCAGCTCATGATTGGGCAGAAGCAGTTGCTGATGCAGCATGTTAAGAACATTGACCAGCTGTTGCCACTACTGGAAGACTCAAGGCTCTATTCCAGTGTGCCCAGTGCAGCCTGGCCATGGGACAAGAGTTTCAGAGCCACATGACTCAGCAGCAGGTAGACAGCTCCACAGTCCAGTGCTTGTGTTTCACCTCAACTGGCTCCCTCAACCTGGCCATTTTCCATCAAGAGAGAGAACCAGAGGAGGCAGAAGGGCCTGGACAAGGAATTCCCTGAGAAATGAATGAAAATGGGTGTGAGGGTCATCCTAGAGGGTCTGCTTTGGCTGAGTAGGAACAAAAGCAAAGGAAAAAGGGTGGTCTTCACAGAGGTCTACAAGCAGGAGACAGCAGGCTATCTACAGGCCATTTGGGCCAGACTGGCCACATGATGTCTCCTCAAGTGTAACAAGTAGTTTTGAATTGTTAGGAGAGAAAGAGAAGGCCTATCCTATCTATATGTGCAAACATTAATATTAGACGTCAGGCAATGGGCTCCATCATTGTCTCTTCAGAACTTTGGAAATTTCATTGATAAGAGTTTATGTTCCAAAGTTTTTTTTTTTTTAGGTTCTCTTTAATATTGTTATAATTGTATTAGTTGCTCTCCTACTGATCCCTTTGTTCTGTATCACTTCACAGAAACCTTTCCAATCCTCTTTAAAACCATCAACTTCTTTTTTCTTTCTTTTTTTCCTTTGAGGCAATTGGGGTTAAGTGACTTGCCCAGAGTCACACAACTAGGAAGGGTTAAGTGTCTGAGGTCAGATTTGAACTCAAGTCCTCCTGACTTCAGGGCTGATGCTTTATCCACTGCATCACCTAGCTGACCCAGAAACCATCAATTTGACATTCATGACACAGTTTCACTATCATATTTTCATTAGCCTTCCCCAAGTGATGAGAATCAAATGAGTTTCAAGTTCTTTGTTTTAACAGCAACAAAAAGTATAATTTTTTTTGCACATGTTAAGTTATTATTTTTTTTAAAACCAGGCTTTCCAGTGGCGTTTTTTAATGTCGAGGGAAAAAGGAGGAGTCTTTTCCTCCATTGGGTGGTCTCCATAGCACAAATTGAGGAGGTGGATAATAGTCACATAGGATGTTTGTGTGCATGGATCAATGATGATTTGCATAATGGGAGGGACATGCACATTGATGATAACAGATTCATTTAATTAAGTATAAACTATTATCTCAGGCAGGAACAATGTTCAGAAGCTAGATGACCATTTGTTAAACATCTTTTAAAGGAATTGTGCTCCAAAAGGAGTTGAACCAAAACATTTTTAATCTCTTCTTTTTTCTATAATTCTATTCTTTGAATTTATTTGGCTACATTGCTGCTTTAATACTATTTGTAATCCTGTAAAATACTTTATTTAATGGAAAACAAATCAGTATGTGTAGTTGATTGTCTTTTTTGTTTATTTGGTAGTTTTCTATTTAATTTTTTTTTCCAAAAAGTAAGTAGAAAAACCTGCTTTCAAACTACTTTTATAGAGAAGAGAATCAATCAATCATTTTCATTTGTTGTGTGAAGAACAAGAGCAGCAGGGCAGGGAAACATATGGATGAATCAAATGAGTGCACATTCATTCAGCATCATGAGACACAATTATCCATTAAACATTTTTGGTTGGGTATAGATTTTACTTACAATCATAGTGCTATTAGGATATTCCTCATTTTCTTACCTATCACCACCTTGGTATTTCAGAATCAATTTCTGAGTAGTATCCTGTAGGACAAATTAGTCATCCTACTGAATTGCTTTTATTGAAACAGTCTTTCTAAGTACTTGTACTTGGTACTTACTAGTATGTAAGATACCATGGAAAATATCTGGAAAGTATTCAAACCAATAGAATATAGAGGACATTAGTAGTCTGATACAGTCAATATGATTTCCAAAATTTAGCAATACTAGTAGAGATAATGATAACTTAAAGTAGCGGCAGAAGCAGTACCAGCAACAGTAAAATCAGTAACTTATATTGATGGTTGTCATGGACAGTTTTGCATCATTCTTTGAAACTTGCAACCCTGTCTTCATTCGAGGAAGTCTAGGTATAAATACTGTCTGCAACACCTCCAAGCTATGTTACCATGGACACATCACTTACTCTCTAAGCATCCCTGACAAATCTCTAATAAGTTGTAGATAAAAGCTTTCCAAAACTGATCAATTTACAAATTGAAGGGAAAAATCCAACCCAATCCTATAAGACTATATTTTTAAAATTTTTAAAAATTAGTTCAAAAATTAAGATTAAATTAAAATTAAAAATTAAAAAAAATTAAAAATTGAAGTGGTATGAATAAATAAATAAATAAATAAAATATAGTAGATAATTTCATCCTTATAGCTACCCTGAGATAGTACAAAGGCCATAGGAGGAAATGTGGTACAGAGAAAAGAACACCAGATCTAGAGTAAGATACCTGGGTATAAATCCTGTCTCTGCTACCCATTCCAAATGTTATCTTAGAGAAATCACTTTACCTACTTAATCCTAAACTTCTGCATATGTAAAATGAAGAGGCTGGCTTATATAGCTCTGAGATTCCAGTTCTATATCAATGATCCTATGAATTATATTGAGTTAATCAATGAGGAAACTTTAGCACACTTAATTGATATTCACAAGGCTAATTATTGATCTTCTGAGTTCCAATTCCATAACATTTTCACAAGATTATGTTCTCTAATTGTAAATGTTTAAATAAGAAATATAGAGCATGGCAAAAGTTTAGGATGTATACATATACATTTGCATACGTGTGTGTGTGTGTGTGTGTGTGTGTGTGTGTGTGTACAAAGTCAATATATTAGGAGACACCCTGTTTTCCAAAGCTAAGGCCCTAAAAGAGGGCATAGCAACAATCCTCTGTATTCTGGATATTTTATCCTTTAGAAAAGTATATTGCTTTGACTAGTACCAGGTATTCATTGAGGTACTTGTGATTTTTATATTAATAACTGTTTAGATTTGTTGAAGCTCCCTCTATTTACCAGGTACCTGAGAATCAGAAGCAGTTGCTATACTCCAGCCTAAAGTCATCCACCACATCTCCTGACATGCACATAATCCCTGTTTGTTATAACTGCCAAGCGAACCTAACCAGGTACTACACTCCTTTTCCTGCCATGCTAAGTCTGGTTCTCACACTTACTCAGCTTCTGTATCCCACGGAATGAACACAAGGTCAATAATCCTTAAGACAATTAATTTGGGATTTGGGATCTATTCCCACATGACAGCATTGAGAACTGTTTACTTAACTCCTAGGAATAACTGTATTGTGATCTATCCCCTTTGTGGTTTTCATGCATGTTATCCTTAACCCTCCACTACCAATTGAGCCCTCCTACTCAGGAGGACTTCAATTGGCAAGAACTTTCCTGAATTTGACATTAAACTTGTCTTTGATTCTTCATTCTTACAACTCTAGTCTGTTTTCCTTAATTCTGGCCATTCAGAGGGTTGAGATCTGTTCTGGTTGGATTTTCAATATATATGAAGGTAAATAGTGGGTGTGAACAGAGTGAACTGTATTACAACAAAGGAACTTTGAAGAAGAGGAGAGCATTAGTGAAATGTATGATCAAAAATAAGATATATGATGAGGACTAATCAGTGGACAACTCATTTTTCTGCTGAAATTTTCTGTATAGCAGAAAAAAGAGGAATCTTCTGGGGGCCAAGATTTGATTCAGCAATTACTGGAGGCTTCAACACAGCTCTTGGTGGCTACCACCTGGAAGATCCTGTGCTATTAAGGTCACATAATATTTTCTGTATACATACACATATACATAATGCACTTATGTATGCACATATGCATATACATACATCTAAAGGTTGCATAGTAGTAAGATGCATGGATGGTGGTTTTCAATCTGCACTCTGGGAGAGAACATCCATGTTTGGAAGATCATCTGAATATAGCATCTACTTAAGGAGATGTAAATTACCCTACCAAATGGTAACTCCTTGAAGAATAAACCTTATCCTTCTTATCATGGCTCTGCCTCTTGCTATTCCTATGGTAGAGTTCTTACTTCAAGCAGATTTGCTCTGCTTAGACAAAATATTGGCAAGAAACTCTTCCTCTACATCCAGGAGCTAGACTTAAGCAATCTGCAGTTCTACCACTGTCTCCAGTGTCTACCATCGCTGAAGATCTAGTTGGCTTCTATACTGAAACTACATGGTTCCTTGATAATCAATTTCTCCACACAACTAGAGTCTTTGGGAATTCCTCCAAAATCTACTATCTGTCTCTCCCTGAATTTGAATTTGCCCAGTTCAGCCTTTCAAAGACCTCGATCCACCATACTGCCCATTATAAAACTCATCTTTGATTTATTATCAAGAGAAATATTATGGGGCTAAATCAAATCATTTCATAAAGATGGGATCAATATGAAAATGCATACCTATCCCTATTTACATGAATTGTATTACAATTAAGGAGACCAAAAGGATTTTCAGAAGTATGGAGGCTTTTCCTTTATACAACTCCTGCATTTAAAGATAGGTGAGGTAAACTCCTTTACCTTAAGAAAACAGGTAAACAGAAGAGAATGTGGAAATCCCAAGTGTGGAAATCCTGTAATGAAGAAAATAATAACCTATACTATCCAGTTAGTTAATGTAAGGGGCCTTTAAATGGGCTCCACAGCAAATCTGGAGATTGAGGCCCAGAAGTAATTTCTGTGGATATTAGGACTGCCCTTGGGCGGGATCCTGGCCATATTGAGATAGCTTCGTAATGGGTGACTCTCTCGCTGATTGGCTGTGTGTGTGACCTCACAGGCCCTATGTAAGCCCACTGCAGGCAGCAGGCGGTCTCTTTAATCTGGCGCTCTTCACCCTGGCTTCCCAGCCTGGGTGGCCAAGCCAAGATGGATAGCCAAAAGAGGTAAGGATTTTGGTAGTGAACACATGGGTCTTCTGACCAGGTGTTCACTCGGGAACCAACAAGTCAGGGCATCAGTTAGGGCATTATGTGAGTAGGTATAATAAAGGCTTTAAAGATTACACGTGGCTGTTCTTGAGTGCGCTACCGGTTATTAAGCTATAGATTCAAGAGATTGTGGCCAGAGACCTTTGAAGGCCTCAGAGGAGGCGAGCCGGGTAGAGTTCACACTGCAAAGGACAGTGGTCAAAGGTACTCTGGTGGGTCTAGGACAGACTAGTAATTGTAACTGCCAGGAGAGCACGTTACAAGTTAAGTCTACCTGACATGAGATTTGAACATATAATCAATAAATTCACTTCTGGCTCTATGACATTATGCTCTTGTTAAAACATCTGTATAACTATACTATGGAAAAACCAATTAGCCAGGCTTATTATTCTAAAAAATTGCTAATTATGTTCTGCATCAAATGAGTCATTTGAAAATATTACTTTGGCTCTTTTCAAAACTGTGAAAGAGCTTACATTTATCCTCAATTCCCTGAGCCTTTTGGTTCACAGTCCCCCCTTTTTTTCTTTTCCTTCTCTTTAGAAAGATATGTCTCAACAGTTTTTGAAAAGAAATTGGGCAGGGAAACTATTGAAGAATAAGAAGATATGTGAATTTTTTCTTCAGGTAAGTAAAATGGTCCTTCAGCCATGGTTTCTTTTAAATTTCAACCATTTTGGATATAAAACTATTAAAATTTGATTTCATAGGATCATCGGATTGAAACTAAAAAGCAGCTTAGAGATAATCTACTCCAAACTCTTCATTTTACAAATAAAAAGTACAAGAAGCAAGTGGTGAAGCCAGTTACATAAGGTCACACAGGCAGTAAATACCGTACTGAGAATTTGAATCCATATACTTTTTCATTGTCCAAAATAGCATGGACTGAACATTGCACATAATTCAGTCTTTTTTTGGATGATTCATAGTCTTCATTATAAATACCAGTTCTTATACTGGGCTAGTGATGCCCTGAGGGACTATAGAAGCATGTAGGGCAACTTGCTGCTAGACTTTAGCTGTACCAGTTATTTTAATGTCTGTTTGTTTCTCATTTAGGTTTTTCCATTTTTCCTTCACTGCCAGTCATCAGTTAGAGCACATCTCTCTGCCATCAGTAATAAATACCTGTACTATTTTTTTTCCCCTTTTCTTTCCCTCTTCCCTTTTTCATCTCCTTTGAGCTTAGAAAACAGATAAGCAAGCCTTTCAGAATGGCGTGTTGGATGTCAGTGAGTAAGAGCAGAGGGTCTCTTCCGCAGAAGTAAAGTGGGTGGATTTTAAGGCAATTATTTTTGATCACTCAGAGGACTTTTTCACTGACATACTTTGAGTTTTACAGTTGCTTTCCAAAGGTTTGAGATTGCTGAAAGCCTGCCTTCTATAAACGAAACATCAGTTATTATTAAATGTCATGTTCTAAAGAGATGACTAAAGAACATTGAGTGATTTGAACAACTTCTATTGAGGAGGTGTTATAATATCTATCCTCTCTTTTGGTTCACTTCATATTGCAAGACTTTGAAACATATGTAAGACTATAACATTTCAATTTTTCTCCTTGGATTGAGCTTTTATTATTTTAAAGAAATTGGTACAACAATACCTACCAAAAAAAAGCAATATTGTAGTTCATTTAGGCTTTCAAAGAGTCTTATATATGTTGATTCAATTGATTCTAACAAGTCAGTCAAGTCAGTTCTATTATTTCCATTTTACAGATGAAAGAACTAAAGTATAGAGAGATTATATCACTTGCACATAGTCACAAAACCAGTTTCCAACATGAAATTTGAATTTGGGTCTTCCTTAATTCTAAGTCTTGTACTATCTCCATAGTGTAGTCTGTTTGCCCTTTAATAATGGAATATTAATGATAATAATAATAAATAAATTGTAATATATAATAATGAAATTTTGTAATAAAGGAATCCAATCCTAAAACTATTGTGAAAGAAAGAACATGAATGCCTTGTGAATGAGATGATTTTAAGTGGAAAAATGTTACTTTAATATAATAGTATATAAATTGATATAGAAGATGCACATTTGTTTTATTATTTTTATTAAATATATTAACAGGATCGTATGATTTTGTTACCATTAAATTTCTAACTTTTTGAGCTCCAAGACCCATATGTACCTTCAGTTCAGAAACACAAAGCAACTATGTAATAAATATTTGTTTTTTCATTTATTGATCATGGCAGAGATACTCCATAATTTTTCCATAAAGGAAGATTATTAAAATCTTGATTCAAGAGCCAGAAGGTAAAGGTGTTTCATCATACATCACAACCTGAAAGTGTTACATTACAAAATGTAAGTATTTTCAGCCAGTCCTGAGTTTTTTTTCTTTTATTTTTTGCAAACCCCTGTCTTGAGACCCCTGAACAAAACTTTTTGATATACTTATTCCATAGGGTGAAACCATTATTGCAGGAATTACTAAAATGTCCAAGAAATAAATGTGAAGCAAATGCTGGAAAATATAGTTTTAAAAATCTTTTCTTGTACTACTTCTACATTAGGATATGACCAAAGAATATGCAAAAAAACTAAAAAACAAACAAACAAAAAAAAAAACAGTTGTTAAGCAGCTATTATGTGCCAAGATCTATACCAAGTAGTTGTGGTAATGGTGGTGAGGATGTTTTTTTGTTTAAGTTTTATCAAATTCTTTGTGATCCCATTTAGGCTTTTCTTGACAAAGATAATGGAGTGGTTTGTCATTGCTTCTACAACTCATTTTATTGATGAAGAAATTTTCTTAGAGTCACACAACTAGTAAATATTGCAAGTCAGATTGGAACTCAGGTAATTCTGAAGCAATGCCTTATCCACTAAGCCACATAGCTACCTGCTATCCTAGACACTTGAAAAATAAAGATTAAAAAAAAAAAGAAATAGAAAAGAAAAAAGAAATAGTTGAAAAAATACAAGTAAAAAGATTATTTATCAATACTTCGGAAGTATGCTAACTTGGCACGGTGTAACCCAACCAGTCTGAAGAGAAATGTATCTCTTATCTGAAAATCTCTGTGAGAACCACTCTCAGGCTCCTACTAATGAGATAAGAACAGTTGAATTTTAATTGTTTAACAATACATTTTTCTAGAATATGTAGTTTTTATATTTGGCCTTCATTATTGTTGTTTTTATTTTTCACTTTCTTAATGATCTGGAAAATAAGATATATAGCCATTTCTTTAATAAATGATATGGAATAGATGGATGGAAAGAGAGATTGATCATTGTCTTAATTTTGATAACTAGCCCCTCAAACCTAAAATAAGTATATTCAGCCTGCCTAAACTTAGGTGGAAATATGGAGGTCTCTTTAATATATTATGTTCCTTTTCTGGACAATGACATACTTAAAATTATGTCATTTCTCTTCACTATGTTGAACTATGATTCTAAATCAATGGGAGATAGACTTTCTCTTGTTTTCAGTTATTCTTTCTTGCAACTAAACTCCAGAAAATATAATTTATGTAATTCATTTATATCTTAGATTACATTACCTTAGACAGTTATCTTTTTATAAAGCTGTGTTGTTTTTTATTTAACCATAACACATCTAGGAACTGTTCTTACAATGTCTTTCTGTTCACAATAGTCTCAAATATAAGAGTGACACAATGTATATTTGTTTATAAATGATCAGTTAATTCCCAGTAGAATATCCTGATTATTTATCTGCTCCATTATTTGTGTATATTGTGAGTGGCTACACACATGCATACTTACCTACATAAAGGTAATAAACAGCAAATAATAATAAGTACTTGATTTTTAAAGAAATATTTTGTATTATCTGCATTTTCAAAAACATTTTTAGCTCTCCCTCACCCAAAGGGTTGTGATTTGTAACAAAGAATAAGTAAATGAGTAGAGCAGTTCAGCAGTTAATCAATATCCCGAATGAGTACAGAATATATGGTTTTGCCAAGTTTTATAAAGTATCCACTCGTTAATTTGATTACTATAGATTTAAATCTTCAGGTGAATTTAAGTAGAATCATCATTTTTTATTATATTGATATGTCTCAGCATGAGCAATGAATATGCTTTTTAAAAAAATCATTCTTTATTATTTAAAATGATCAATTATGTTTTTATATGTCTTGACACTACTTTGGGAAATTGACTCCTAGATATATTATCCATATAATTTTCTTTAAGATTAATCATGATTGTCGCGTTTTTGTGGTTTTTGTGGAGGTGCTTCCTATGCACTTGAAACTGAGAGAGTAGAACAAGTTGGCTGGTTATTGCCATTTGTTTTTGAAGAGAACCCAAATGACATCACTATGTTGGGCTTCAATATGTCCTACTGGGCTTGATCAGACTATTTCAAGCTCAGAAGGCTCTATCATAGATTAGAGAAAATAGTCCATATGAACATTTGGAGAGGAGATGTTTCTAAATGTGTGCATCACAAGTTTCTTTTGAGCTGCTGCCATTCTGCTTTGCTCATATTGTGTGCCCCAGGTCTCACAATTGATTCCAAAGATCTTCACAGAGACCTTGAGAGCATCCTTATATTACTTCTACTGACCTGTATATGAGTGATTACTTTGTGTGAGTTCCCTATGAAATAAACTTATAGTTAAACATACGTTTGATATTCAAACAACATGGTTAGCCCATCATAGTTAGACAGTGGGATTTGAATGTTTGAAAGTTCAACTTGAGAAAAAAAAATCAATGTCTGGTACCATAAATTGCCCGGTGATCTTCACATTTTCTTAAGCAAATTCAAATGGAAGGAATTCAGTTTCCTAGCATGGTTCTGTTATAATAGTCAATTTTCACAGTCATATAACAATGAGATCAGCACAAAACCTCTATAGACCTTTACTTAACTAGCTCTGCCTATGTGTGCATCAATTTCATCATCTATGTATACATCCCTGAAATATATGCTATCAAGATAATTTAGCTTATCCACAGCATTCAACACATTTCCATTTCATGTAACTGATAGTTCTGTGTTGGGATTATATATGGTGCTGGCTGGTGGAAACTTGTGTTTTCTTGGTATTAATCAGTAGACCAAAACTAGCACAAGTAATAGAGAGTTAATCTATAATATGTTCTATCTCAGTTTCAAAGGCTTCATTGAGTACATAATCATCTGCAAAGAAAGAGGCACAACCAGCTCTGCCTCCACATTTGTCTTGACTTTTTAGCCTTTTCAAGTTGAATAATTTATCATCAGACACTTTCATCCTCATTGAAAGCATTAGATAATGTTGCTGAAAAGCATGGGAGCAAGCTCCTGGCCTGTTTTACTCCATTGGTGACTGGGAAAGTGTGAGAAAATCGTCCATTACCCAGAACTTGTTAAAGCATGCCATCATGAAGTTGATGCACAATACTGATGAACTTTTCCAGAAAATAAAATTTTGCTATGATTTTTCACAAATCATTATGATTAACCTTATCAAAGGCATTTGTCAGATCAACAATGTTAACAGATTTCTATTCTGTTCCTGCCATTTATAATGAAATTATCATGTAGCAAACACTATATCAACCATTCCTTTGTTCATTCTAAAACCATATTTGCCCTCAGGTAGATGATAATATTCCAAGTGAAGGCTGAGTCTATTAAGGCTGGCTCTGGCAAAAAGCTTGCCAAGAATGACTAAGAGAAAGGAACTCCCCACCATAATTGTCAGAGGACAACTGATTTCCTCAATAAGAATAGACAATGAAAGAATCCTTGTACTTTTGGGGGGGTAAATTATTCCCATAAAGCAGCAAACTTCAGTTTACATGAGCAGTGGGCACCTTGCCTTTTTAATCTCAATTGGAATAGAATCAGCACCAGACACTTTGCCATTTGAGAGAAACCTTAGGTTTTTTAGCTCCCTACATAAATAAGTTCAACAAGTTAATATTCAAAAGCATTTTTCTTCATTTGAAAGTTTGGCTAGAGAGGGACTGACTTCAACTTGAGGTATATAGTCAATGGCTTCAGTCAGAATTAGAATCAGAATTCAAAGCTGGCCTTAGAATTTTAACTATATTCTGGCAAGTCATTTAACTTCTGTTTGCCTTCCTTTTCTCAACTGTAAATTGAGGAAAGAAGTAGCATCTTCCTTGTAGGGTTATTGTAAAGATCAAATATGAACAGAATTAATTATAAAGCACTTAATACATGGCATGACATTGTAGTTATTATAAAAATTCTTATTCTCCTTTCCTTCCTATTAGGGAAGTCAAAAATACTTATTTGTATAGTAAACAATTGGGATTATATATATATACATATATATATATATATATATATATATATATATATACACCTACACACCTACAAATATTTGTACATTCTCTGCTTTCTCTGTATTGATGTGGCCTTTTGTATTTAAGGAGGAAGACTGAGAAAAAAACAATTAAATTTGGTAATTAGAAGATGATTAGTATTCATTGGATCCCATTTGATCTTCTATTGAAATTTGTACAGTGTGATTTGTCTATACAGCTTCTTCCAGACAGATTTTCAAATTTTTTTCAGAATTCTTTTTATTAAATAGTGAATTTTACTCCAGTAGCTGTTGTCTTCAGGTTTATGAAATATATAGTCTCATACCTCTTGCTCTGAGGCAGAATACTACTCATGAAGGCACATGCCATTTGGTTAGTGAACTTTACTACCCTTTGCAAAAAAGCAACGGTGACTAAGAAACCAAAATATTTAGTCTTCTAACACTCAATGTACTTGTATAAAACATTTAAAGAATATATCTTAGTTACATAAAAGTTATAGAGAACAGTAAAACAAACAAACAAAACAGCTGTTAGAAGCTGCAAGGCACTTTGGATAAGCTAATTACTAAACCCAAACATGTCATTTTTGAGTTTGTTATCAGTTAAGAAACATTTTTTAATAAAAGACAAAGACATTGGATTATGTAGATTTCCTTGATAAAATGAATCACAATTTTACTAGTGAGACATTTCCCTCTACTGTCCTTTTTGAGGAGGAATTTTTCATTAGAGTATATAGAATAGAGTATAACTCCGGTTATAGAAAGGTATAAATATGTTCTTCAGGTGGATATTTCTAAATTACTATTCTAAAAAAGGTTAAAAGCCTACTTTTAAATATTAACTTGTTGAACTTATTTATGTAGGGAGCTAAAAAAACTAAGTATCAGACATAATAAAGTTTATCTGATACAATTTGAAGGTGGATTACTTTTCTTTTTCTCAATAATATTTTATTTTTCCAAAGACATGTAAAGATAGTTTTCAACATTCATTTTGGTAAGATTTTGTCTTCCAAATTTTCTCTCTTTTCTTTCTCTCTACCCCCTCCCCAAGACAGCAAGCAATCTGATATAGGTTAAACATGTATAATCCTTCTAGACATATTTCCATTTGTCTTGTTGTACAAGAAAAATCAGAATAAAAGGGGGAAAATGAGAAATAAAAAGCAAACAAACCAATAAAAACATGAAAATACTATTTTTGATTCACATGCAGTCTCCATAATTCCTTTTGAATATAAATGGCATTGGTGAGAAGAATTAAGTCGATGATAGTTGAACATCATATAATTTTGCTGATACTGTGTACACTGTTTTCCTGGTTCTGCTCGCTTAAACATCAGTTCATGTAAATCTTTTGAGGCTTTCATAAAATCAATGTTCATCATTTCTATAGAACCATAATATGCCATTACATTCAAATGCCATAACTTATTCAACCATTCCCCAACTGATGAGCATCCATTCAATTTCCAGTTCCTTGTTCTATAAAAAGAGCTGCTGCAAACATTTTTAAGCATTTGTGTTTTTTCCCTCTTTTGTGATTTTTTTGGTATGCAGATCCAATAGTGGCACTTCTGGATCAAAAGGTATACACAATTGTATAAATCTTTGGGCATAATTGTAAATTGTTCTTCAGAATGGTTGGTCATTTCACAATTGGGTATGGATTTTAAAGAACACAGAATAATTAATATATTATATGCTGACTAAATACTTGAATAGCATAATACTTCAAAAAAAAAACTTTAGACATGTGGCTATGACATGAAATTTATGATTAAAATCACTTCCCAGGGTTGAAGTCAAGATGGTAAAGAGGATACATGTCTTTATTTGAACTGTCTCTCAAATTAACTGCATATGAAGCTTCTGAACTGGTAGTAGAGTGACAGAATCCACAAACATTTGGAGTGTTAACAAATTTCCAGCAGAAAATAATTTGGAAAAACAATTTGGAAAAACTTCAGCAAAAGCCTGGTTCAATCTGCATGGAGGGAGGCAGGCTAAGCACAGGCATCCAAGCACAGGCAGTACAGAAACCCAGTGCAGTGTGGGCTCAATGTGCTGGGGAATCTACTGGAAAGAATCAACTGCAGTGTTGGCTACACTGTCCTGGCTACAGTTGCAGATTAGCTATAAAACATCCAACATAAATACAAAAGGCAAATAGTGAGCCCCTAAACTGCTAAAGGTCATGGGATCAGACCATTCCACCAAGCACCTCAAGTTAGTCAGCACTGATCCAGTGTAGCCACTGTCTTCTGTAGAGGGTGTCTCGTTTGCCCTACTAGCAGACCTCAACCATTTAAAAAAATGAGCAAAAAAATAGAGAACAGATTTCAAACCCCAAGAACACCAAAAGAAGATCATCTCCAGATAAAACCTCAAAGTTTGATATGAATTGATTCCCATCTCACAAGGTTCTCTAGGAAGAATTCAAAAAGGATCTTAAAAGAAAGAATAAAAATGTGAAGAGGAAATGAGAACTTTGCAAGAGAGTTTGGAAAAGGGAACACAGAAACTTTCTGAAGAAAACACCTTACAAAATAGTAGTCAAATGGAAAAAAAATGCAATAAACATAACAACTAATTTAAAAAGTCAATTGGCCAAATATAAAAGGAACTAAAAAAGGTAACTAAAAAAAAATTCACTAAAAATTAAAACTGGAAAAATGGAAATGTATGACTCAAGGAGACATCAAGAATAAGTCAAACAAAAACCAAAAAAAAAAAAAAAAGAAAAAAAAAAAAAAAGAAAGAAAAAAAGGAAATATCTCATTGAAAAAACAACTGACCTGGAAAATAGATCTAAGAAAGACAATTTAAGGATTGTTGGACTTCCTGAAAACCGTGATGAATAAAAGAGTCTAGATATCATCTTTCAGGTAATAATCAAGGAAAACTGTCCTAATGTCCTAGAATCAGAAGGTGAAATAGCCATTGAAAGAATTTGCTGATCCCCTCCTGAAAGAGACCCCAAAATGAAAACTTCAAAGAATATTGTAGATAAATTTCAGAATTATCAGATCAAGGAAAAAAATATTGCAAGCAGTCAGAAAGAAACAATTCAAATATCAAGGAGCCATAGTCAGGATTACCCAGAACCTAGCAGCTTCCATCTTAAAAGATCAAAAGGCAAAGGAACGTGGATTGCAGCCAAACTAATCTATTTATTTAGTGCTATACCTATCAGACTCCCAAGAAACTATTTTAATGACCTAGAAAAAAATAATAACAAAATTCATCTGAAAGAACAAAAGGTCAAGGATTTCAAGAGAATTAATGAAAAAAAAATGCCAGTGAAAGTGTCCTAACTGTACCAGATTTAAAACTATGTTATAAAGCAGTGGTCATCAAAATCATTTTGTACTGACTAAGTAATAGAGTATTCAATCAGTGGAATAGATTATGTTCAAAGGACAATATGGCCAATAACTATAGCAATCTGGTGTTTGACAAACCCAAAGACCCCATCTTTTGGAATAAGAATTCACTATCTGGAAAAAACTGCTGGAAAAATTGGAAACTAGTAGGGGAGCAACTAACATTGACCCACACCTAACAGCATATATCAACATAAGGTCCAAATAGATTCATGATTTTGACATAAAGAGTGACACTATAAGCAAATCAGAAGAGCAGAGGATTGTTCATCTTTCAGATATGTGGAGAAGAATGGAATTTGTCACCAAGAAGAACTAGATTTTATTACTGAACACAAAATAGATAATTTTGATTATATTAAGTTAAAAAGTTTTTCTACAAACAAAATTAATACAGATAATATTAGAAAAGAAACAATAAACAGAGAAACATTTTTATATTCAAGGATTCTTATAAAAGAATCATTTCCAAAATATATAGAGAATTGATTCAAATTTATAAGAATTAAAGTCATTCTTTAATTGCTAAATGTCCAAAGACTATGAACAATTTTTAGATGAATAAATTGAAACCATTTCATATGAAAAAATACTCTAAATCACTATTGATCAGAGAAATGAAAAGTAAGACAACTCTGAGCCATCTCAGATTAATCTTTCTCAGACTGGCTAAGATGACAGGAAAATATAAAGACAAATGTTGGAGGGGATATGGAAAAAATGTGACAATAATGCATTGTTAACAGAGTTGTGAACTGATCCAACCATTCTATAAGAGCTATTTGGAGCTATGCCCAAAGATGTCTTCCTGGTTGTCTAAGTTAGCATGATACTTAACAGTTCTCTAGTTCAGAGTTCACATCTTTCACACCTTTAAAAGAGCATATAAAAGGACAAGCCCAGATTCAGAGGAGATTCAGTCAAGATTAATTTCCAATTTCCACCTTTGTGCTGACTGGAGACATTAGGACAAGAGCTCTTGGGAAGAAAGGAGAGAGATAGGTCTCTATTAAAGCTAACTGGTCCCAGGAAAAGATTCAGGACTTTGAAAGACACAATAAAGGATCTGGATTTTAACTCCTGGCTGCATTTGAGGTGATTGTTGAAACTGAACTGAAGCCTAGGCTGCCTCCAGGAGCTCCCCAAGAAATCTGCTCAAAGAGAAGGATTATAATTTAGAAAAAAATGCTGAAAAATTATCCTTGCATATGTTTTGGAAATAAAAAGTTGCATTAAAAATAAAATAAGATAAAAAATCTCTTACCAATTCCTGAAATATTTTTGATTGAGAGAAGGATATGCTTTAATAGTTCCCCTTACATCTGCCCCTCTTCCACCCATTCAGGAGATAAGAAATACAATCCTTATTCTACATATGAAGTCATTCAAAATATTTCCATATTTCTCAAATCACAAAAACAAGAAAAAACAATGTAAAAGAAAATATGCTTTGGATTGTACTCAGAGTTTGTTCATCAGTTCTTTCTTTCTATAGATGCTTTCTTGGAGACTCTATAGAGTCCTCTCTACAGGATACTCATGAATCCTTTATTCTACATCATTGAACATTGATAAAGTAGCTAATGCCTTCTATAGTTAATTGCTGTAATATTGCTGTTACTGATATAGTATTCTCCTGATTCTGTCCTTTTTACTTTAATGCACATGCTTTAGAATGAAAATGAAAAGGTATCAATGTGTTGGTTTTCTCTTGTAAAATTTTGTGAATTTGGATGAATGTTTGCTGTAACATAAAATATAGAAATGATCAAAATAATAGAGAATTTAAATAACCCAATATCAAGAAAATAAACTCAATAAGCTCCTCTGTTTAAAAAAAAGGAAGTGGAACTCAGAAATAGATGTTTTACAAGTAAATTCTACCATATATTCAGAGAATAATTTATTCTAGCAGTACGTAAAACATAATAAAAAAGGGCCATTCCAGATTAGGTAATTGTTTTTTTAAAAAATGCAATTGGGGTTAAGTGACTTGCATAAAGACACATAGCTTGTAAATGTCAGAGGCCAGCATTGAATTCTGGTTCTCCTGATTCCATGTTAGTGTTCTATTCACTGTATCATATAGCTGCCTCTAGATTGTGTGATTAAATAAAAATGTTTTTGAGTTTGGGAGAAGGGTCTTAACTATTTAAAAAGAAAAACAATTTGATTACTAATCTAATACAAAATCATTGGGCTCATCTGAAACACAATGATTTATCATTGCAATGTAATACACAAGGTGAAAATGAACAAAATTAAATTTTAATATATTTCAAAAATGTTCTTTCTTCAAAAGCATTCACAATTTAATTCATATCTTTAAGTGATCTTACTAAATGAGGTCCAGTTCAGTTTTAAAGTCCTTAATATTTTAATAATTTATTTTTGATAATGTACAACAGTGAACTAAACCCATTCAGACTACTTCAGAACTCTCATCCAATGTACATTCATTCATTTTTATTTTGATACTTGGTACTTTTAGCATATCAAAAACATGTATTAGTATAGCAGATGGAGTACCAGAAGGATGGGCAGGGAAATTAAGTGAGACATCCATAGGTCAGCTCAATTTTTTGAAGTCTAGTTATGTTACCATGTACCCGGTGATTAGTATGTTTGACATGGTTTTATGTGAATTTTCAAGAAAACATTATTGAAGCATCAGTGTGACCAATATGTTTTTTAAAATATATTTTTCTTTTTTCAGATCTAAGGATGGTATCAATTTTAAAAATACAGCAGATAGCTAAACTAGGAAAAATAATACAAAGAAATAAAACACCAAACCAATCTCTGTAATGAATATTCACAAAAATATTTAATAAAATATTAGCAAAGATGATAAAGCAATGCATTAAAATAGATTTATCCAACCAGGTTGGATTTATAACAGGAATTCTGAGTTTATTCAATATTAGGTAAACTATAAATATAATATATTGCATTAATAACAAAACAATTAAAATTGCATGATTTTATCAATGGATATGAAAAAGCACCTGACGAATAAAATACCCATTTATGTTAAAAAATAAAAACAACACAAAATGAAACAGATAAATAAATAGGCCTTTTCCATATATAGTCAACAGAAATTACTTAAAACCAAGAATCCATGTTAGAAGCCTGTACCATGATATTGTAGTAAAGCAAAGATGTCCATAATCTTTTTGTTTGATATAATTTAAAAATAAGTTAGGAAAAGAGTATCAGAATAGAGAGGAAATATTGCTTTTTTTCATTTGTTCTACTTAGAGAAAATTTTTTGAAATAATAATTTGGAAAACTAGGAAGATATAAAAAAGCCACAAAATTACCAAGTTTTATATGTTCATAAGAAAACTAAGAAGGAAGAGACAGAAAAAAGAAATTCCATTCAAAACATTTCCCAACCTATCCTTGAAGAGCTATAAAACTGTGAATGCCCTTTGTTCTATCTAGGTCTTTATCTTGAAGAGATCATAACAGAGGGAAAAGGACTCATGTGTAAAAAAGTTTGTAGCAGCTTTTTTTTTTTTTTTTATGGATACAAGGACAAGGACATTGGGGGGATGCCCATCAATTGAGGAATGGCTGAATACATTATGGTATATGAACATAATGGAATATATTTGTGCTTTAAGAAGTTCTGAACAGGCTGATTTCAGAAAAGCCTGGAAAGACTTTTTAATTCAGCATCAAACAAATGCTCAATGAAATGAACAGAACCAGTAGAACAGTGTTCACAGCAACAAGATTATGTAATGAATAATTATGATGTACTTAGTTCTCAAAAAATATTTACCAAAAGTAGAAAATATGTGGGATCTCTATCTACTAAAACAAGAATTATATAAAAAGTTAAGTAAGCATAAGGGGTATGTTAGTGGTGCATTGGTATTGGAGTCAGGAGGACATGAGTTTAAATCTATATTCATACGTGATTGACTTTGAGTAAGTCACTGAAGTGACTTTGAGCAAGTAACCTCAAAAAAAAGTATAAAACAAATTTCACAGACACACCACAAAAACAGGTTTTAATGACTACTGAGATATTGATTGCTTATGATTTCACAATGAAATATGATAAAATGTCAATACTATCTTAATGAATTTAAATCTTTAAAAACTTTACAGGTTTAAAAAATTATAAATTTTATTTGATAGGTTAAGTGTCAAGACTCAAGGGAAAGAAAAACATCAAAGAAATAGGATAAAAGTTCTCTATGAATAATAGACACACACACAAACACACACTCTAGTGGAAAACACAGGAAATTAATGTTTCAAATTAATTGTGATTGTTTGAAGAAATCATAATACACAATACATAAATACAATGTAATAATATTGTGTTTTTAGAAGTAATCAAAGGGATTGTTTTTAGAAAAAATTCTGGACTGGCTATATATGAACTGATGGGAATAAAATGAGCATAATAAAGAACAATTTATATGGAAAGAATAACCTTGAAAGGTGAACTAGGAAAGACCTAAAAACTTTGGGAAACACAGTAGCTGGTAAGCCCCAATCATTAGCAATATGCAATAGTTTCAAGTGCAGAGAGATATGCTTCCTATTTGACCTATACAATCCAAATAACAGGCAATAAGTAAAGCCAAAGTTGTTTCCCCCCCCCCACAAATTACAATTTTAGTCTGTTAATGTTTATTCAGCATTAGGTCCACAATGTTACTTCTTTTGCAAGGCAAATATTTTATCCTCAAATACTCTAACCTCTAGAAGAATTGAGTTCTTTAGCGCCCCAAATGAGCATTTAGAAAATCTCTTCTGGCCTCTGTCTTGGAGTTTGCAGTTAATAATCATTTCCCCTTAACTCACTTAGTTCATAACACATGCAAATATCACATATTTCTTTTCCAATTAAAGTCATTAATCATTTCCATGATAGTTATAGAAGAAGAAAGATTTCACACATAACGTTGCCAATACCTATCTCCTATATAGAAATGAAGAAACATGGGAAAGTCTTAAACAGTATCATTCTATATTTTCATCCCCATGACCCACAGAACATATACTCACTTTTAGCTTTGCTATCATTTGTTTTTTATTCAACAGTTTTAAGATTTCACAGATAACGGTAAATGTTTCAATGACTCCTTGCACCTTCTTTTTCTAGGCCCGGGATAATGTGGCTCTATCTCAACACAGCCTATCTCCAGGCAACTTCCTAAAGCTCAGACCAATTATCGTATTTTCAAATATCATTCATATTCACCGATACCGAAACATATATATATATATATGTATATATATATATATATATATATATATATGTATATATGTATATATATATATTTAAATGCCCATCAATATTTCTACAATTTTTATAGTAAAACATAAGTGAATTTCAAAATAAACTCATCTCCCCTTAAATTACTCTAGCAATTCCTATATTCAACCCCTAAATGTAATTTTCTCCTAAATCACAACAAATAACAAAGCATGTAGAACTGAACTGAAATAGATATTTAGAGAATAAGTATGTATACTCAAAAAAAAAAATCATGAATCCTTAAAACCCTGAAATAAATATTAATCTTAATAATGGTTTTCCCCTAATTTTTCGACTAAAATTTGTTTACTTCTGGTGCAAGGTATTAAATTTAATGACCTAATTCTGTTTTTTGTTTTTAAGTTTTTGAAGACACCTGGCAAAGCCTTTAGAAAATCCCCCAATATGATTTATTAATTTATATTTTGGGGAAAACAAATCATTTCCTTTGTGGAATATAACATCATCAACTCTTAATACAAAATTTCATCTGTAGAGAGAGAGAGTGCCAAGGAACACTGTCATTATATTCTTTTTCCTAGGCCATTTTCCCACACCTTTTGATTGTTTAGACAACTTAAACTGGACAGAAAGTTAACTTTTAGGTGGTTGAATAGATTTATATATTCTCTTCCTAAGGATAATAATATAATGAAGAGTGATAGTGTGTAAGACTTTCCCATATTTCTTCATAAATTCTTACCCTAATATACAAAAGAACAATATACAAAATTCTCTATTTGACTTTAGATTTTCAATAATCTATATGCTTGGGATTCCCATGGGTATATAACAAGGGAGTCAAAGAATTCCATATGAATTTCGAAGAATATTGCTTTTGTTTAGCATGGTATCCATAATCTGCCAATGCAAATCTTTGTTAATATGAAAATCTGGACTAATTTGCAACAAAACGCCATCCTAAGTGAAAGGTTCCCATTCATTTCATTTAAGACTATTAGAAAGACAAAAAGACAAGCCTGCCTATTTATACTTCCTTGGCTATTATTGTTCCCTCATGCTGAGCACCTCTGATACTAACAAATGTTGTGTCTAACACTTTATTGTTTTCAAAAATAAGTTTCAACAATATATGCTTTTCTTTAGTTTTCAAAAAGTGTTATCAGAGCAAGGAGAATAGAATAATGTTGACTTTAACAGATAGATTATATGAATTTTCTGTAAGATGGCTTTGATTTGCCCCCTTTTCTGAAAAAGAAAAAAAGTAGGGTTTTAAAATAAAAGGGTGTCATTAAAATGGAATTTCTGTATTATATGTTCACCATGATAACATCCAGTTTGGAACGACTGCCAAATTATTTTGGCTGCCTAGAAATTTAGTTATGTTCAAAATAAGAGAGCCATTATCCTAAAGACCAGTTTGGTTCTCTGTCATAATTACCATCAATCTTATCTGTTTATCTGTTTAACTGTCATTTGTAGATAAAATAACAGATAAAGTATTCTAAAAGACTGAAAATTCAGTCTTGTCCCTACAATGGCAATTGTACCCCAAGGAGATGATTATAAATCCCAATCCATATATGTTAAATCTCCCTGGGCAACATCATCCATGTGGTATTGGGATAATCTTACTGAAGTTAATGCTTTGTTAGTTTAGATTTATAGTAGTAAATAAATATTTCTTGCTCATCATTAGTGAGCAATAGTAGTTTACTTAGCCATAGAAAAGATAGTAATATTATGATGTTGTTGAATATTCTAGCTTTCAGGATTCTTCTTATTCCCTCCTTCCCATTCAAAAAAGATTAGTTTGGGTAGACAAGACTACATCTTTTGTGAATATATAAAATCTAAACTTGCCTAGAGAGAAGGTTAAAGTCATTATGATCAAGAAGACTCAGGCCATTTGTCATCTCCCTCAGCCATCAAATCCAAGAGGCGGGTTTTTTTTTTTAATGGATTCTATTGAGTAGGAAACATTATTAGTATAAACAGATATGACCAGGAAATTGTGTCAAAGAAGACTTGGCTTGAGCTCTAGGACTTTCAGAGAAAATATTATATATGTCTATCTATGTTTGCTCTCTTTCTTTCTTACCAAAAGAGATTTGAAAGAGATTTTGCTATTATGACATATGCCTGACAGACCAGGGGAAAGACTAGTGTAATTTGCGATGTTCCAACATTTCAGGAACCACAGCATGCAGAAAAAAAATTGATTATGCTCATAGAGTGCAGATATAATTGTCAAATGTCATTTAATTGACCTTCTATTTAATGGTAAACTCAGACAAGTCCCCAGAACTCTTAAGAAATTCAATAATACAAAAACAGAAAAAATTATTAAGATTAGACAAAGTGAGAAGTTATTGCTTCTGTTTTGACTAACACATCCTCTGGTCTTTTGAAAATGATTCAAGCACAGACACCAAGGATCTCCAAGATTAATTTTTTTAGAACTGCATTGTAACAAGCAAAGAAGAGAATAGATGTCTCTTAGTCCTAAAAAGAAAAAAAAAAACAAAACTTTAAACATCCTTCCTAAACTGTGCCCTCTTTTAAAATCATGCTATTTCAAATAAATTGCAAATTGCATCCATAAATCTGCATAAGGAGACTTAAGATATTAGTTTTCAACTATGAATGGCACAAATTAAAAATTATTAAAATGCATATATTGTGACAATATTGAACTTGAAAAGTAAGACAAGATTAGGAAGTCTATGAACAGGACTTTAGTTTTTGCATATATAAGATGGACTATTTTGATTTCAAGAATAACAATTCACTTTTTCACAAGCTTCTTTCTTCCTGTGCCATTCTACTTTGCTTTGGAATATCATTCTCCTTTCTTTCTTAGAGGAACTAAATTTAATCAAACCCAAAACTACAATTCAATTCAATAAGCTTGACCTGCCTGCTTGGGTCTGCTTGGGCACAAATTGGAAGATTCAGTAACCTGTGAAAGCAAAAATCAATAATTGAGTTTAAAGGCCCAATTCAGGCCAAAGTGGCCCCATGGTCATAGGACAGGCACTTTAGGTTTCAATTTGCTCCTTGAAGACAAAGCCCCAGGGAGCACAGTAAGTGCTGATTCAGGAGATGTGTTTAATTTCTGGGCAGAACAAATTGTTTTACTTGTGGAAAATGAAATTATACTTTTCAATTTCTAGGGGAAAAAAGTAATCCCTTCTATGTGTGTACTTATAACTATCATCAACAACAATTTTTTTCAAGATGTATCTTAAATATACACTTAAACCTTTATTCATTTGCATTAGTACTCATAATTTTTTAAGTTTTCTTTCAGCTGAAATGAGCTGTTTTCATATGTCACAAATGAAATTTGCAATTAGAAATCCATCAATAATTTAATAGGAATAAGCTACTATGAAGCAAAGAACAAATGTGTTCAACTTAAAAGTAAAACTCAACATTTTGATATTTTATTTTTTTCTTGGAGGATATATTGGTTAATCCTTCAATAGATGGAAAAGAGGAGAGAGGAGAAATCAGAGAAAAGCTTGTAGATCAATGAACAGAAATGCTAGTTTTATTATGAATCATTATGATAACAAGATAGTTATCTCACTGAAGAAATTCCAAAATTAAAAAAAATGATTCTTTCTATTTTAAGGGATTATTTTAATATTACATAGTTACAGCAGTAAATGAACTCTATATGAAAAAAATAACCCATCTTAACTTTAGACTAAGTAATTTCAAGATCCTGGAAGGTTACATCTAAAAAGATAAAATTTAAAAAGATAATTATGACAAGCTAAACTGGATTTAACTACAAGTCAACATCATAAATTCAAGGTCATTAGATGGCAGTTATTTTGTTTTTGGTTTTTTTTCTGGAAAAAGATGGAGAAATTTAATGAACTCTCTATTCGTACAATTCAGCATTGCTGTATGGCAGCCAAAGAAGTTAACGAGACATTAAGGTTCATTAGGAGAAGCATCCTGTCTAGAGGTTGGAAGGAGATCATCTTTCTGAATGACTCTAGTGAGATCATAGCTACTCTGTTCTTGGTTCTGGCTAGTACATTTTAAGAAGGGCTGGAAAGAAAGAGTCAAGAGCAAAGTAACAAGGAACGCACGGGAATCTCAATTTCATGACATATGGTGATCAGTTGAAGAAAATGAAGATTTTTAACCAAAATAAGAAAAGGAATGGAAATAAAGGATATGAGTAGAAGGAGGGAGCATAAGTGGTTGTGCAGATGAGAGATCTGATTTGTCCCAGCAAGTAAAATTAGAAGTGATGAGTATAAGTTGCTATGACACCAATTTAGATTTGAAATAGGAAAACTTCTTTTTCTTTTTCTTTCTTTTTTTTTTTTAAACTAGTAATACTATCCAAAAGTGTAATGAGCTTCCTTGGAAAGGAGTTGGATCTTCCCCACTAGAGATCTTCAAGCACCATCTGGATGCCTACTCAGCAGGGCTGCAGTATAGGGAGAGTCTTAATTTTGTGGTCCTCATCTCTCTCAGAGATTCTGGGGATTAAGAGGAGCTTATCAAGAATTTCCTCTGCATGGCATTATACTTGGCAGCTATAGGCAATAAAGGGAAAGATGCAATGCAGATGAATTGGAAAGAAGCAACATGTACAAAAAGAAATGATTAGGAAATAAAAATTAAATACAGGCAAGTATACGATGGATGCCAAAGAGTATAATTGAGAGCCTTCTTGAGGAGACACAGTACCCATCAGATTGGTGAGCCTGCCACCTTCCCAAAGTGACAAAGATGAAGTGCCTGCTTAGGAAAGGGAGGAAGTAGCAGCATAAAACAGTGCAAATACCTCGGGACTTGAAGTTGGACAATCTGGTTTTCTATCCTCATTTTGTCAGATTCTATTTGTAGGACTTGGAACAAGATTCAGTTACATCATCTAGATTGGACTAAACAGTGTCTAATAGTGTCTAAGACTTTTTCCAGGTCTTTTCCAGATTTCTACTTTTGATTTGGAGTTTGCATGTTTCTTTTGTAGTCATGTCCCTTTACTCTATCCTAATCATATTTTATGTATCCATTATTATATTTATCATAATTACATTAAAGGAAAGAAAGTTATGGTACAGTGGGTAGGGAGCTAGATTTAGTGTCAAGAAGAATTAGATTCAAATGGTCCCTTACACATGTATTGTATGGGTGATCCTGAGTAAGAAATTTAATCTCTCGGGATCCCACATGATTCTCTAAAATTATATTGAGAAGAAAATCCTGATCATCATTCCTAGAGTTCTTGGCTTGGTCCTTTCTTCAAAGGAAAAAAAAAAACACAAGTTCAGCTCACAAAACAAAACAAAATTAAAAAAAAAGTAAGATGAAATAAACTGAAAAATCTTCTTCTCTGAAAATAGCCTCCAGACCAAAATCAAATCAATTCTGGTGCGGCACAAAAAGCTATGTTTCCATGATTACATGTGGTTTCACTGGGAATGCCTTTTAGTCCATAGATATCTTTATAATGGCTGTGAATTACTTCCTTCTAGATCTCCAGAATAGGGTCCTTTGATAATAAAAGTACTATTATGGAGGAACTTGGACTGCTGAGTTGGTTGTTTGTGGAGAGAATTCAAGGTAAAACTGAAGGAGACCAAATTCATCTTTCTTGTTATTCTATTTCTGCTCTCAGCAATTGTCTTTTGTCTCAATACCTGCCCCAATTCTAACATTCTCAAGGACTTAGTAGCATCATATTGTCTCCCCTGCTACAACTTCCTGAAACCATGGTTGATTTTTTCCCCCAACAATTTTATGATTCAGATTCCTCTGCCTTTGTATCTTTCATAGCCTAGCCCTCTATTCTGATACATGTTAGGTAGCAGACAATCTTTTTGGAGAGTCTTTGCTCTTTGGGTTTATATGTTACTGCTTTTTCTTGGTTTGCCTCAATGCCTCCATTTTTTTTTTCTGGTATTCTTTATTGAGTCATATGTCCTACTATATACTACACAATAGTGAATAGCCCCTAAGTTTTCTTCTCAATTCACTTCTCTCTTCCTTTCTTATACATACAAACACACACACACACACACACACACACACACACACACACACACACACACACACATATATATATATCCTTTTTTTTAACCTTTCCAGATTTGTTATAAACAACTATCCTTCCCATGCTCTTCAATATATCCAAACTGTTATTCTTGCTCTTCCTCAATGCAACAGTCTATCTAGCATATCCATTTCTTTGCTCAGGCAATCAGGGTTAAGTGACCTGCCTTGGGTCACGCAGATATATGATATATCTGAGAATGGAGTTGTACTCAAGTTCTCCTGATTCCAAGGTAGGTTCTCCACTACCTTTACCGCCACTTCACGAACTTTAAATTGTTTTATCCTTAATGTTTAGAATAGTTCCTTTTCTTAATATATAGCAAATTCTCATTAAATATGAATGTTTGTTACTGTAAAGAGCCTAGAGATGAATTAATATTATCAATAATTGAAAAAATATTAGTTAAATTAAATTTCTTCTGGGAGTGTTGTGTTTTGTTAAGTCATCTCTATAGGAAGAATTGAAATCATAATTTTGGGGCTGGTAAATTTCGAGTCAGATGAGTCTTTCTTTTTAAATCTCAAATGCTGTCTCAGACATTTAAGAACTCAAATCCTGAGTAAATGACTTAAAATTTTTGAGTTGACTTCCCTTTTCTAGAAAATGAAAGTAACAATTTTACTTATTTCCTGGGAGATTGCATATGGAAAGTATGTTATAGACCATAAAGACAAATAAATGCAAGCTATCATAAGCTTTTTTACCATGCAAGGAAGCAAGCAGTTGCTGGCTACAGGTAAGATTATGAACATTCTTCTATATCAGTGCTAACAAACTCAAAATGCAAAGTGACTTACAAAATCAAAAATTAATGTTTTCTTTATTAAATTTTCAAGTTCATTAAATATTTTACATTTTAATTAACTGGAATTCTGTGGGCAATATGTATAATACCTTTCCTATATCCCCTTCTGGATCCCCCAACCTATTAAAAATCATTTTCACACTTCACTAGCACAAGGTATGAACTACGTACACAAACTTGACTCACTTTTGACTCTAGGACATATGAGTTTGTTAAGTTCTTGCTACAAGCCCTATACTTCCCTAAACACTAGGGATAATACAGCTTCTACTCTGGGCGCTCGCATTCTAACAAGGTAGGTACTATCATCACAATTACATGCAGATGAAATAAGTACAGGATAAATTGGACAGAGCCACCTGACAGTGGCTGCTAGAGATCCAACCCAGAGTGGATCTCTTCTTGTGAGAGGATGATACAAGGAGACGGAGAGGCAGTTGCTGTTCTCTGACCACTCTGACTGAAAGGCCTTTGCATTGTCTGACCTCTCTCCTCTTTCCTCTGCCTCCAATTTATCTCATTCCCACTCCACAACACCTGTGTCAGCAAAGGCTGCTCTGAAACCCCTTCAGATGTTATGATCCACAGCTGTGGAGGCTCTTGGAGAATTGACTTGTCCCTTAACAGGACATAATTTCAACAGAAATGGTATTTATATTAAGGACAGCTAGGAAAGACTTCTATAGATTGTGACATTTGAGACTTTGAGGAAGCCAGGGTGGGAGCAGGCAAAGGGAAAATAGATCATACAAAGCTGTGAAAATGCCCATTGGTAGAAAGGGTATTTAATGAGAATAATAACAAGGAGGTTGATGTCATTGTGACTGATCCTTTTCTCTTTGTGTTGAGCTAACACAGACATGCTTAAAGACCTGCTTATTTTCTTAACACAGCAAATTACCAATACCTTTAGTCTCAAAAAGTAGATAAACTGTCTTGGAAAAAAGAAATGCATCTGTGAAAAGCAGTTAAAAAAAAAACAATCACTCCAATGAAATCAGAGAACCAAGGCTTCATTAGAAGTATTCTACTTACTCTAGTGAAGTAATGTCAAACAAAACACATAATTTAATGGAATTGTGATAGTATACAACCAAATGCTAAATGATTCTTGTAGGGAAAAAAGAGAAAAAAAAAAAAGTAAAAAACCCTCTTGACATTTAAGAAAAAAAGACTTTCTCAAATCATCTGCCATGAGGAAGCATATTTATTGTCAAAATAATCACTCATAAATAGCAGTGACCCAAGACCAAGATTTCATTGTATAGTTTGTTCTTTCTATAATTGATCAGTGATTCTTTCCTTAGATAAATATGGGGTTTTGTTAGCCATGTAGCTGGAGTAACTAACTATACCTTCACAAGGAAATAGACTTATGAGTTATACATTTTTAAGTATCAAGTTGCTTAAAATATGTATTTGTTACAAAGTTGAGGCATGGGTTAGTAAAGCTCTATGGCGATATCATCATATCCACTGGCAATCTGGAAAAGTGTCCTGTGACTGTATTTGACTAGTAAACTGAGAGAGGTTAGCAAAATCACATCTACCTATCCTAAGGCACTTTAAGCACCAAGATCATTGCCTTATGAGAAATAAAGTACAACCTTCTCATTTCATTTTGATATGAATTATTAGACTTAGAGATATTAATAAAAAAGAAATGAATGAGGATTTGTTTTAAGTTAGGGTTCAGCTCTGGCAAAAAGTCACTTGGAGAAGTTATGCAACAGGAATATGGAAAGGCTAAAGGCTCAATTAAATCATATATAGACCCTTCTGACCTTACTTAAAAGACTATCTTCAGGGAGAGGCAGAAAGCTAATTGCCTCTAAGATCCACTAACCAGAAGGGTGATGGAGCAACGCATATATCTCAAAACAAACCCTCCCGAAAGAAATTCCTTCTTAAAATATACAAAGAGAGAACTAAACTTGTCCATACTCTTGTTATAGGCACATGTATGTATATATGTACATATGAAAACATTCACATATTTACATGAAAAAGGCAACCTGTTAAAGAAGATAGGAAATACTGGGAGTTAAAAAGACAGGTTCAGATCCAACCTCTTGAACATGTTATTTGTGTTCACTTCCCTCAGGAAAACAGACATTTGAATGCATTCATATACATATATACACAAATGTATGTCTATTCATAAAATTTACATACACATATATTTGTGGAATAAGTAGTAAAGACATTAAAAAGGAGGTAGAATTTGGAGTTTGAATTTATTTTGCTCAACATCAATACCAGGGCTTCTTAAACTTCTACTCATGGCTTATTTTTGCCCGAGAAATTTTAAAACAACCCTGAGAACAGATATATAAAATAAGAACACAAACTAAACATTTACTGATAATAAATCATTACATTGTGACCCCCAATCAGTTAGGAGATGCCATATAGTGTCACCCCATAGTTTAAGAAGCTGGAATATATTCCATTATTTCTTAGAGGTTCTTTAGAGTTGAATCTTTTAAGAATATCCTCAGGAAGGAGCAAGGGAAAGATAGAGGGGGAGAGAGAGAGAGAGAGAGGAAGAGTGAGACAGAGAGAGAGAGCCAGAGAGAGGGAGGGGGATAGGTAGAGACTCAAACAGAGAGGCAGAGATGTACTGAGACACATACACACACTCACTGAGAGACTCATGTAGAGACACACAGGCAAAGATACAGAGCAACACACAGAGACACAGAGAGAGAGAGACATACGCAGAGAAAGACACACACAGAATGCCTGCTAAGATGTCTCTTCTCCCTGTGAGTTGTTTACAGTTTGAGTTTCTGTTAAGAATTGTTAAGACCAAATACTATATATATATATATATATATATATATATATATATATATATATATACACACATATATATATATGTATATGCGTATATGTATATATATATGTATATATATATGTATATATATGTGTATATATATGTGTATATATATATATATATATATATATATATATATATATATATATATATATATATATATATATATATATATATATATATATATATATATATATATATATATATATATATATATATATATATATATATATATATATATATAAAATAGTACTATGCTTTTGAGTAATAATTCCTTACCTTCTTGAATCTGAATTGAAATTACCTTAAAGGATAACTACAATGTTTTAGACAATATAATTGATATGTTTCCTCTTTTCTATGAAAATGTGTTGAATGCTATCTTTGTATTTGAAAATCTGTATTTGAAATAACTTGAAAAATTCTTTCATCATTGAGATTAGTTCATTTTGCCTGTTAATATCATAATTCTGACTGAGGAATTCAGAGTCCTGAATACCACAAATTAAAAATATCCAAATATCTTATTTACTATTATCTTTAAAGATAAAACCTAAAAAGGCAAAAGAGATTCTACTTCCTAGTTGTCCCACTTGAATACTTACATTCTCCTTCTATCCCTTCTCCCCCTGGCCCATTTTCTACCATTTCTCTCAAACTTACTTTCTTGTTTTTGTTTTTTTTTTTAACATTTTAACAATTTAGTAATTACATTATCTTTTATTTTCAGAGTAAAAGCAATACCACCGATGCTATTAATGACAAACAGAAAACAAATGCAAGTAAGAAAGCTTCAAGCTCAATTGGATCCACAGAAAGGAAATCAATGGCATAGAAAGAACAAAGTTGGGATATAATGGAGCTAAACTCAAACTTTTTCACAAGGAATAATAAAAAGACAAACAAATGTTGTATGACTATACTTCAAGCCCAAATGAATATGGTTATAAGTGCCAACAAGCTTGATGTTTAGTGAAAGTGTTTAAAGGCCTGAATTTGGTTGAATATAAAAGCAACCAGAGTCCACTTCATCTGAAATTCAATATATTCTAATAGAAAGTATCTTTTCAAGAATCAGCTTTCTATAATGGGTTGGGAGAAAATGAGTACTTGGTTCAAAGGAAACCTTTGACACAAGATGCTTCTGTGAAACTAGGTAAGTATCATAACCCCTCTTTTGCCCAGGAATCAACTAAACAGATCTGTGATAGAGCACCAATGTCTCATATGATGGAATAAATAATCTTTCATGACCTTGCATTAAAGTTTAAAAATAATGAATAGATTTTTTTTCTAGAAAGTTTTGCTGCTTTTTTAAAATAGTGGAAAACTTGTACCAAATGGAAACTTCAGTTACTCACTAGAATAATCGTCATATGATCTTCTGTGTGACTTCATCCTCTCAATAATTCATACTCTCTGGTGTGTCTAGAATAATTATCTTTCCTCCACTGGCTATTTCCCCTCAGCTTAAAAGAACATCTCGGCTTTTCACTTCAAACAAACACAACAAAAACAACTTCCCTTTCCCACACCTGCCCAATCCATCTGATCCATCAGTTACCTTTCTTTCCTTTTACAGCTAAAGTTCTAGAAACAAATCAGGAGTGTGTACTTGAAGTTTCCACTTCCACTGCCACCTACACATGCCATTAAAAAGCGTTATTTTAAAAATCCATCGCAATTTGATTTCTCTCTATACCAGTTACTCTCCATGAAATGCATTCTAAAATCATCAGGGAACTCCTCTGGGGAAAGGCCTTAGCCCCATTTACCTTTTTTTGACTTAGGCAGCATTTGCTATTGTAGACCATTCTCTTCCCTAGAAATTATCTTGATTTCTACACACAGGACATACTGTGCTCTCCTGGTTCTTCTTCTGCCTTTCCAGCTGCTCATCTACAATAATTTTTCATCAGCCCTATTTCTCATAAACAACTTAAAAACTGAACGTGACTTTGTGCTTTATTTGTTCAACTGTGGCCCAGGTCACAGGTGTTAGCAATTGCTAAATAGAGAAGGGTGGAGTGGCTTCCATAGTATTTAAGGGAGGGTTTGTCTTTTTACCCAGAACTCTACTGATCACTTTATATTTTAGGAAAGTTTAGTAGACAGGGAGACGAGAGGATTCTGCCTTGGCCAAATGTGGAGTCTGTGGCAATGTGTGGTATGTATGAGCTCTTTTTTTGTGAGTGTGTTTGAACTTCCTTGAAATTTTTGAAGGACTGCTCTGAACAAGATGCTAAAGTGATAGTCAAACTCAGAACTACTGATTGTTTAAGGAGAAGTTACTAAGATTCTAACTTTTTTGGAACTTCAGAAACTAATCTTTAAAACAAACCTTATGTCTTTTTCTCTTTTTATAGGCTTCTCTGTGGAAAACTTGGGGGTAGAAGATAGCACAAATGTACTGGCAAAAACCTGAATCAGATAGAAATACACAGCTTTCCCTCCTCAAACCTTTCCTTTAAAATAATAGGAAATTTGCAACAAGGTTTTAAGCTTGTTTCAGTATCAGAAGTATTTCTTTCAAAAAATGTAGACCTCTTAGGGGGTCAATATAAGAAGAGAGGAGGGCATAAATTAGCATCTCAATGTAGAATCATAATTTGGGCAATCTGGGGCTGGACAGAATAAGAATTCACAGAAGGACTTGTTTAATCATTGAAGTAGGGACAGGCTGGCTGAGGCTTTAGCTACCCCTATTGCTATGATGATGTGATTAAACGCTCACATAAGAGGTAGCAATGTCACATAGGTGAATGGAGAGATTCTAGAGCCTATAGAAAAGTAGTAGATATATACCATGAAAATGAGAGCACCATCCACTGCATCTGGAGGAGAGGAAGGACTGGGATACTACAAGCTATTCTCATGAGTTCTCCTAACTTAGGGTTTTATAAACAGTATCTTTCTACATATTTTCTAGGCTCAAGACTGGGTGAGATACAGAAAACATACACTTCCATTGGACTTTGACTGAGGTTGGTATGTTTCAAGTAATGATGAATTGGTAATGGTTGCTGTTCTCAACATGTTTCACAAGAGAAGTTAATATATGCCAAACAATGCACTAATTGCTATACAAATATGATTTCATTCATCCTCACTAACCCTGGAAGGAAGGTGCTTTTATTATACAGATTTTAACAGTTAAGGAAGTGAGTGTTTTGTTTATTGTCATAGCCTACAGGTGTCTAAGACCAAATTCAAACTGAAGTTTTACTGACTCCAGCCCAAAAGTCTATCCATTAGGCCTTAATAATGGAAAGATGATGGTTCTATGATTATTCTGAAGCCTTATTTGGAGAACTGAAAGTAGAATAAATTATTGATACACTTGACTTTGCTAAGGCCCTTTCTAACATATTCATTAATTTATATGCCTCATAGACAAATTGGTTCATACAGCAAGACTACATCTTAATATTTTCTTTACTTACCAGGTTCAGTAGCCTCTGCAAGGTGAAAGGGGATTTCCAGACTTTGAAGAAAGATGGCAACAAACTGGGCCAAACCAGCTCTTCTTTGTAAAATGCTCATGAATCAAAATCGGAACTCTTCAGACTTAATTCCTAAAAGAGCAAGCCTACAGCCTTTGTCCTAGAGGCCTTTGGTTCATTCTGACAGTAATTACATAGCCATAGAGTGATTGGGTTTTTTAGCTATAAAAACAAGATCATCCACACTTTCAAAAAAAAAATACCTTCCCTCTGAAGCTATGCTTAAACTAACCAAACAAAAAAATAATTTTGAAGATCCTGGCGATTTTAAAAAATTATTATTACTTTAGTAGCCAGCATGCTCATTGCATGCCATTATTTTTCTGCTTCTTTGTGCTGATATTGAGCCACCAGAAGCCAAGAACTTGCTAGCCAGATGTCTTTAAGTATTCTTTTCCTGGATCCAAGGAGAGTGAGATTCTTGAGCAGATTCTTGCATTTTCCTAGGAGTTACACTTGATTAGGCTACGGCCTCCCATCAATGGTATTTAACTTTATGACCACACTTGGAGTAGTAATGACTGAAGGATATAGTGTGCTTCTGCCATCTTGTGCAAAACAAGGTTGAACTGAACATTATGGTTCATTTGGGAGTCGGAGAAGGGCAAGTGGACAATTACTTTGCATGGCTGTAGATCATGGCAATGGTCGTGCCTTCAAAAAGGCCAGTCGGGACTTGAAGTGAACTTTGCATCTGATCTACAGAAGGAGTGGACTTCAGTCTCTCAATGAAGAATGTTACATAAAAAATTTCTACTAAGCTTTAATGGATTGACCATTCGTGGTTTAAGTCTGTGCCACATGATGGTTATAAATGTGCCCTAAACTAGAAAACATATGGCTTCAACTCTGCTTAGCAAACTAAGGCTGTGATGGAAAGGTCAGAGAATAGTGGTGGGTCTCTTTGAACTGTGATATTAAATCTACTTTAATGTCATCGAACAACCTTATGCCTCTTGGATCGGCAGTAAGGGAGAAGGATGCCCATCTCCTTATAAAAGTAAAGCATACCTGTATCCACACTTCACAGAGAAGGGTCATTTACACCTCAGACTGAGGGTTTGGTGTCAAGCATTCTTTCCTCATTGTCAGCCCCTTATACAACATATCTTTACTAGTCTCTAACACTTTGTTCTTATTCCTTTATCTCTGTTGGGAAAACAGCCACTTATTAAATACTAGAAAATTCATGAGGAAGAGGAAGAAAATAAAAAAGCCAAAAAAATGGATCTGCTTAACTTTTAATAGGGTGCAAGATGAGAGATATTTTCTTTAAAGAGATGGAGGAGAATATTGTAGCTTATTTAAAAAAATACAAACTAATAAAACATCTTTCAAAGATTTTCTTCCTCTTTTCTGAGTTTCTTTTTAAAAATGTTTTAATAACCCTCATTTTTTTCTTTTTTTTTATCTCAAAATAATAAACTCTTCTTTCATAGTGGTAGGAGGTGGGGGTGGAGTGTGAAAAGCAAAACCTTTCCAACCAGAAAGCACAAAGAACCAGAATAACTGCATATTAATCATGTCCAGAACATGTGATTTCATTTTACTGTATTTTACTCACTAGTTGATGAATGTCCCAGTACCAACCACCCTGCTCTGTCTAAGAGAGGATAAGCAAATGTGTTTTTCCTGGGACTCAGTTGCAGTCATGCAAGGAACTTCTTTTTTTTTTTTATGGTATTGTTTTATAAGAAGTGAAGTAATTTCAATGGGCTAAGATGGTACATGTGCAGTTTCAAAGCTCTGGGCCTAGGGTCTGGAAGGCTTCAAATCCGATAACACTAACTGTGACCCTAGGGAGTCCTGTTTTCCTTAACCCATTGAGGCAGGAAATGTCATACCCCTCTTGTACTTTGCCAAGAAAATACCATGGACAATTATCTATGGGGTGATGAAGAGTTACCACTAAGTACATCTTTTAAATGAAGAGAACTAATCTATGTATATCCTTATGATAATTTAACTTCAATATTAGACCGAACTAAGTATTTCCACAGTTGAGAATATTTATTGAACCATAGCAAAAGGAAAATCTTCAACAAAGATACTGAGGATACCTTGTGTGAATTCAGCTGAATATAAAGCTCTAATAACTTACCAACTAAGGACTAAAAAGAAAGCTTGAAACTCCTCCTGACTATTTTATACTCGGTGGAAGACAGTAAAGGTGACAGTGAAAGTTGTTTAGCACCTTGTGGAAACTAAGATAATCATAATACCTTTTAAAGGGGGGAGGGAAATCCTAATTTACATGAGGGAAGTGTTAAGTGGACTATTCCAGCTATAACTATATGGACAAAGTACTTCATAGTTATAGCTATACAAATGAATATGTATATATCTAGATTTTTTAAGGATAAGTTGAGAAATTCTCAAGGAGTCCTAACTTTATGATGCTTGTTTGAACCTGATGAGTAGAAATTTTGCTGTATAATGAAAGATGTCATACTATGTTATGGATTGAATATGGCTTTATATTGTTTAGAAGAAAAAAACATAACATTTTCCCATCCCTGTTCTTATCTTCCTTGGTATACATTGATTTATATTCCATACATCAAATTCCATGATGCAGGGAAGGAATTCTAAGGGAACAGCTACTATTAATGGTCTTGTAGAAGTGTATCTTTGAGAATGGAGAATATTCTTTTTTCCATGTTATTTCTTTTTTCCATGATTATTTTTTTATGAATTGCTTTTTTTTGGTAGTTCTACATTGTATAAAAACTTTTAAAATAGACAATTGTTTATGAATCATAGTGGGAGAGAAAAATTAGAACAAAGGGAAACTACAGGAGAGGAAAGAAATAGAAAAAATGATGTGAACATAACATCTGGATTTACATTCAATCTGCATAACTCTTTTTCTGGATGCAGATGGATTTTTCTAGTCAAAATTTATTGGGATTGTCTTGGATGGTAGCTATTCTTAATCTTTTTTGAGCCTTCTACTTAAACTTTGGAATCCCTTCTCAGTATAAGTTTTTAAAAAATATAAAATAAGCTATATAGAATTAGCAAAAAATTATTGAAATAAAGTTATAAAAAATGTAATTTTAAAAATATCAAATTAAGAATCATTTGCTACCCAATTCACTAAGGGTGTTCACAGACCACATGCACCTTGGGAATACCTTGTGGCAATTCTTCTTTGGGGATCAAAATGATTATTAAAATATTTAACCCCAGGGTTTCCTATCAATGATAACTAGCTGCTGTTCTGCCTGAAACTTTAGAGTAAAATTTAATGAGGATGACTACCTTTTTGAAGACCATTAGAATGCTTCTTTCCCTTCTCCTTTGATGAATGACTTCTTGTCCATCTGAGTACATATTTGCTAAAAATGTTTACTTTCATCCCCAGTGGTTTTGTATTGACAATGGCATGATCTTTCCAATGGCAGAGTTTGGAAAATATAGAATCTTTGACTTTTCTCCTCCCTCATTCCAGTAATGCTTTTACCCAATTTGGTACAACTCTTTCTTTCTGTCTTACTGTAACCATGGAAGTACAGGCCCTCTGCCCTTCTCTCCTAAACTATTATAATTATCAATATAATCATCTTAAGCTTTCTCCAATTCATATTTTATCCATATTCTTCCACATTCTATATCTTATTTATCACAAGTCATTCTTTGCTCAAAACCTATGTTTATCAGATCATTTAAAGTCTTAGATAATCAAGGCCCTACTTACTCTGTATCTCATACATTCCATACTAGATACTATGGTCAAAATACAAATTCTGTATCTCTCCTCATTCACAACAACTAATTTGGGAGGGGCTTCAAGAACCTTTCTTTTCAACCCTGTACTTGCATATGAAAAGATTCTACAAAATCTATAAAAAGTTATCCAGACCTTAAGACCTCTAATAAGAGGAATGCATATGCCCAAGTTAGCCTAATTTGATTTCTTTGTAACTTCTACTAATTGCTGATAATTTTTCCTGGGAGACTGAGCAAACAGCAATAATCAAATATCTGTTCCATATGACAGATCATCTATATTCCTGGTGACTATCATATTGCTATCAAACCTTCAAATACTCCTCCCCACCTCCTCTATGCTAAATATACTTATTTCCTTCATGCAATGTTTATATGACATTATATTAATGACCTGTTATTTTTATTCTAAATATATCTCATTGTATGAGAACATTAAAGGATTAAGTGAAAAGGTAGAAAGGGCCAATGTATTAACCCACAGGTTTTCAGTCTTAGTAAAGCAAGAAGTGAGGTCATCTGTTGAAAGATAGAAGTTGAATTGAAGAGTAGACATAAAAAAGATTATAATAGTCTATGAGAATCACCTAAAATGAACTCCTCAAGATCTTATTTGTGATTGCTAATGGGACATAGACTTCTGTATTCTAGAAAATAAGAATGTCTTACACAAAAACTTTTTTTTTTCCACATGTCTTCCTTCAATAACAATAAGAACTATTCAAAGCTATTTTCTCTTAGAAGATGAACTCTTCTCTCCTTCTTCTTTTTTTTTTTTTTTTTTTTTTTTTTTTTTCCTGAGGCTGGGGTTAAGTGACTTGCCCAGAGTCACCCAGCTAGGAAGTGTTAGGTGTCTGAGACCAGATTTGAACTCGGGTTCTCCTGAATTCAGGGCTGGTGCTCTATCCACTGCACCACCTAGCTGCACCCCCCCTTCTTTTAAAGTTAAGACAGGATATGTAAGTTACACATTTCTGTATTTATTTTTTAGGGTCTAGATATATTTAGCTTATTTATCATGATCAGACTTAAAAGTAATGTTGTGCATGGGGTACATGGGATTTTTGTACTATCTAAATAATTAGCAGTGATAGCTGTCCTTGTCTTTATCTAAACTAATTCTAGGTTCCATTGGAAGCTGTCAGACAATGCTGGATAGGAATAGATTAATTATTTTGATGTTTCAACAGATCTATCATATCACATATATCAGTACTTCCTTTATAATTGCAGACAACAGCACTTCATGCTTCCTTATCCTGTTTGATTCTTTTCCATATCCTTTAGAGAATCTGCCATGAAAAACTTGCAAAGTGTTTCAGAGCCTATGCTCTACTTTAAATATTTCATAGAAATCAGCATGACAATCAGATTTTCTACTGGTTATCTTTACTCTTGAGACATGAATAGATCAAATTATTTTCAGATTATACCTCTCTTTGATGTCACTTTTTACACATTTTTTTTTTCAGTATTATGCCTCCAAATAATTACTTTTTTTTTTTTTTTTTTTTGTAGAAGGCCACAGATAGTGGGGGAACTCTGTATGAGGTATAAGACCCTCTAGCCCAGAAAAAACATGCTGACAGTGTCTGGTTCAGCTCCCCATGTCCCCTAAGGGGTCTAAGTCCTCCAGAGAAGTCAGAAGGTGGTGACAATCTGTGCTGTGATTCAAGCAAGTGATACCAAGTGACAAGGAGACATCTGCACATAATAGCAAGATGTTTATGTGGTTCCTCATGCGCAGTGTGCTAGAGTCATATAAGGGCATTACGGTATATAGAGTTGAGGGAATTCAGAATAAACAGACTCCATGTTTGATTATCCATGTGAGTCTTGCCTTCTCACTTCTCTTCTAAGACCAAGGACTCAGGATGTCCTCCAAAGAGCACATAATTTTTTTTCCACTATTCTTTGGGTCACCAATAATTAGGATACTTAGGAGTTCAGTTTTTCACAATTCATAATTAAAATCTCATAATAGCCTTTAAATACCTAAAAAGAGTTGCATGAAGTAAATTAGAGTGCAGTGAGCAAAATCAGTAGAATAATTATTCATTAAAAGCAATAACATTATAAATACCATCATCTTTGAAACTTAGGAATTCTGGTCAACATTATAAAACAAGCAAAATTCTAGAAGTCAGGATGAACTGCCCCTATCCAGATGGAGAGAATCAATTATGAGCAAGGACAAAAACTGACTAAAGAGAACTAGACTAGAATTTGGGTAATTGTACAGTATTTTCTTTTAGAATTTTTTTGACCATCATTTTCTCCTAATCCCTTCCCCATTTTAATTAAGAAAGTAATAAAAACAAATCCACTGTTATAACATGAATAATCGAATGAACAAATTCTTGTATCCACCATGTCAACAATTTGTTTTTGTTTTTGAATCTGTTGTCTCTATCAGGATATGAGTAGCATGTTTCAAATCTATATCTATTTGTGTATACATACACACATTTATATACACATTTACCACACACATATATCTATATCTATCTATATCTAATATCTATCTGTTTATCTATATCTATATCTATATATACTATTATATCAAATAATATATAAATACAAGTAAAGAACATTACATTTTATTTTTCCAGAGACTACATTTTGATCCACCATGTAGTTTGTGGGGAACATCTAGAGGAGGCTATATAACACATATAGAGTGCTAGAACTGGAGTCAATTGAACCTAAATTCAAAACTGGATACAAACATTAATTGAGTTACCCTACTAAGTCAACTCTGCCTCAGTTTCCTCACATATAATCCTATTTTCCATGATGCTGTGAAGATCAAATAAGATGTTATTGTGAAGCATTTAACATAGTGCCTAGCACAGAGTAGGTACTATGAAAATAGATAATATTCTTCTTGTTATCTCTATCATCACTATTATCAAATGGGCAAGTCAATTATGAGGAAGAGTAAAGTGTGAAAAATTAGAAATATAAGAAGATCTTTAAAGGGCAAAATACTTTTATATGCTCCTAGAGGGAATAGGTAACTACCGGAGTCTATTAAGTAGACAGTGATGTTGTCAGATATGAACTTTGAAAAAAATCATTTTGACAATTGAGTAAAATGTGGATTGTAGTGAGGAAAGCTTAAGTCCTAGTAAACTACCAGAAGATTGTCGTTTAGTGTGAGGTGGTAAAGTTTCAGTTAGTGAAAAGATAGTTTTATTTGGGAAATATGAAATATGAGATGCTTATAGGATATCCAATTTAATGTGTACAAAAAAACAGTTTTGATGAAAAATAAAGTTAGATTAATGATGAACTAGCTCTAAAATCTGGGAGTTATCTGCAGAGAGATAATAAATAAACCCACTGAAGTGAAGGTATCATGCAACCCTTCTACTCAATAAACTCTTTTGTTTCTCCCTTTCTTCTCCAGATCAAATATAAAATTCTGTTTAATGTTTGAAAACTTCTTAACTTGGTTTTCCCCATATTCTCATCCCTTACATCTATTCACATCCAGTGACATCAGCTTCCTTTGCTGTTTCTGGGAAAAGACCTGCTATCTCCTGATTCCAGGCAATTTTTATTGGCTGTCCTCCCTTGCTTGGGATTCTTCCTCTCCTCATCTCTCCTTCTTGACTTCTCTGGCTCGCTTCTTGTCACAGCTAAAATTCCCACCTTCTATACTACAACTTTCTCTACCCCTTCTCCCCTTAGTTCTAATAGCTTCTCTCTTTAAATTGCTTCCAATTTATATTGTATATACTTTTTGTTCATAATTGTTTGTGTGTTGTCTCCCTCAAAGTGTTTGAGCTTTTTTTTTTACAGAAGTCTTTTGTATTTCTTTATGTTATCATAATTTAGCACAATGTCTGCTACATAATAGTAACTTAAGAAAAATTATTGACTGGTCAGATTACCAAGAAAGAGGAGCAGAGAGGGAACAAGAGGGGAGGAAAAAAAAGGAGAATAAATCAAAACATCACGATCTTCAAGGGGAACACATGAAAAGTCTTTTTTCCCCCATGATCCTGCAGAAGAGAGGAGTAATTCCGCATGCTTAAAGAAATTAAAAATATTGGATATTTAAATTAGAAATTGAATATTGCTAATATTAGCAAAGCTAATTAATGGTAAAGATCATTATTTTAAAATATTGCTAAACTTTGGAATTCATCAGTGCCTTTATTATCATAACAGTAAGCAATGATAACTAAATTTGGAAGTCTCATATCATGAAATAAAGTAAATGAAAAAGTATCATGTTATGATTTTAGCTATCTTCTTGAAGAAGGTAACACTTTACTGTGTAAGGGCCAATATATAGGAGGACCATAATAATATTGGGTAACATATATTTTTCTTTCTTTCATATTTTATGTTTAATAGACATTTAAATACATTATACCACTAATTTTCACAATAACTTTTGAGTATCTTATATCACAGTTTACAGACAAGGAAATTGAGGCTTACTCATTGTTATATAACAAGTAATTGTTGGAGATAAGGGATCTATTGGTTATAGATGTAGAGTTCAAACATTACTGTGAGAGTATGTGTCTCTATTAATATCCAACTTATTTTCAGATTGGAAACATTCATTATTCACCAGGATCTGTCTTACTTCTGTTTCCCTACTCCTATTATGTCCCATGCCTTAAGAAAACCCTTTTATTAGTCTTTATTGTGTGAAAAAGACTGGAAATCTAGTAAGTGTTCAAATATTTATTTTTGTTTTGAATATTCTCTTTAAGTAAAATGGATTGAATATAAGACCAACAATTACACTGTATTTTCCCTTGTTTAGAATCTTCTTATGAAGGACACAGAAACCCTGTATTTTCCTTTTTTGATTTTGAAAATTTGTCAGGCTTTTAAATATTTGAAATCAGATCATGGTATTTCATATATTTCTCCTCTATATAAACAATCCATTTGATCACCTGTTTGGTCCATCTGCCATGACTATTTTGGAACAGATGTCTTGTACAGTATCACTTTCATTCTGATACTTGGTATAATAAAAACTAAGATACATAACATGTCAAACTCTTGATGGCAAAAATGTCCTCTGCCCACATATGGAAAATGCAATATGCATTGTTAGACATGTGGGGTTGTTAGAATTTAATAAGGGAAGAAAAAACAAAGAGACAAAATGTTTGGCATATGAAGTTGATTTTTACAGAGGTCAAGGGCAAATGATTCTGTTTAGACTGCAATATATTTAGAGATTTGTGAACATGTTACAATGGTAGGTAATATCTAAGAATTTTAATCATTCACAAAAAATATCAAATTAATAGAAGAAAACTAGCATTTTCTCCTTAGGAAATCTGTCGTTTTAAAAATGTTATTCAGTATAAAATGCACAATAAGAAATGACTTCCATTAAATTAGGAAAGATTGCTTTAGATTCCAAATAAGAAAAATTTAAAATTTTGAATTAAAAAATTTAAAAGGTGTGTTGGAGTACCTATTTAGTGCAACCACTGGCCATGAAGTCAGAAGGACCTGAGTTCAAATCTGGTCTCAGACACTTAACACTTCCTAGCTTTGTGACCCTGGACAAGTCACTTAACCCCAATTGCCTCACGGGGAATAAAAGATGTGCATGTGTGTGAATGCACATGCAAATATACCCATCTTTACATATATATGCAATATACCTATAATTATACATGTGTGTTTATTTAAATATGCTTTATTATGCTGTTCTGCAATGCAATTTTTACTTTTTCCTCAAAAGATTTAATAGAAAAATAATTATTTAAAAAATAGTTTTAATATATCACTATTTTTTTTTGATGTGGCAAATGGATATCAAATTGTATTTCACTTATTTTAACTACCTGAGAGAAATCATGGATTAAAAATATAAAGAAAACACATTAAAAAAAAAAAGCATCCATCTCAGCTAGCATAACTTCAGATTATTAGCACAATTAATCATGGATAGTTGACACATCTTTTATTGAAGATAAAGTATAGAAGTCAAACTTCTTTGAACATATGGGAATATATTTAGTTACAGCCAATCTTAACCACATTTCTTCCTACACAGAAGCTATGATTGTCTAGTTTCCAAGTCTAGTAGTGTCTGACTTCAAAATGCAAATTCTGAGTTTCATTAAAGTACTGTTGTTAGAAGAGAGATTTTCTTTCTTGTTCATTGAAGATAAACTTTTTACATTTTGTATTATGTACTCATAGATTTGAGCTGTTAAAATGGTAATCCTTCTACTCTTAAAAAATCCTCAAATGATGACCAAATATGATACTGTTCCAGCTACTTTCTTAAACCTGAAATTAGTCAGGAACATTTTGATGCAACATCCATAGAAGTCAAGTGATAATTTCAGAGAGAAAATTTTGATATCTAGACTGGTCTTCTAAATCAGAACCATCAAACTCAGGTAGAAGTGGCAACGATGAAACTTGCATGATGATCTCTTTGAGCTGAATATTATCTTAGTTTTAAAATATAATATTATCTTATATTTTATTGCATTTAAAATCTATTTTATAACATTTGTCCCAATTATGGTAAAACTTATTTCTGCACATATAAGAGAATGTGTTATTTGTGGTCTATGAAGCTTGTGTTTTATGTCTCATGAGAAAAGTTGGACATTGAATATGTGAAGAGATGATGAAAAATCTTGGCCAAGAGTAAATCAAGCCATAACATAGACTCATGTATGTGGAATTGAAGTGTCATAAGATCTTTTCTAAACTTTCTTTTGACATTAAAATAGAGGCTCAAAAAAGAAAAATAAAGGTGTTATCTGTAACTTAAAAAATAATATTTTTATGACATATTTTTACTGGCTATTCCTGTAACAATTGCACATGTTGCTGTGTTTCAGATATTGTTCCTCTATGGCTTTGATTCCTGTGTTTGGGAGCAGAGAACTTCAAAATAGGACATTTCCTGGATTCTATATGAAGTAATTCTATTCCTTAAATGGGGAGCCTTGATTATGGGTAGAGGTTTTATTAGTTTATCATTGAAAATGGAATTTCAGCTTATTACTTCTTTTCTTTTCCTCCATAATTATCCATATTTAGAGAATTTAGAATGTTATTATGAAAAAAAAAACTTTAAAAAATTACAATTAATTTTTCCATACCAAAAGAAAAATGAAAAAAAGAAAAGAAAAATAAACAAATATCCTTCCCTCAATCATTCAGTGATTCTATCTTCTTAAAGTGCAAGACTTTAAGTATAAAGGAAATATACTCTGCCACATTGACATTTATGTTTATAATAACCATCTAATAGAAGAAACATGTGACCCTTTCCCACCTCTGATAAAATATATTTATTATTATCGATGTTTTAAATATTTAGGTCAAAAAAGCTCAAATCATCTATGCAATTTTATTTGAAAGTATAGAACAATATTTCATGACTTTCTGGGGGTGGAGCCAAGATGGTGAGTAAAGCCAAGAAGCTGTTCTAGCTCTTCCAGTTTCTCTCAAAAACCTCATGAAACCAAGCCTCTGCACAGAGTCTGTTGGAAGGAAACCCTTCACCAGCTCAATACAGATTGGAAAAACTTCAAAAAATACCAGGCTCCCTGGGGTGAAAAGGGTGTTCATCCCAGCTCAGACAGACTGTGGGAAAACTGGTGAGAAGCTATTAATCATTGCAAATCAGCAACTGATACTCTGTTCTGGCTCAGAAGAGGAGAAGATCAGTGGGGCAGCTCCAGATCAGAAGGCAAATTCTGGGAAATAAGGCTGTTTCCTGAAAAAAAGTAGGCAAAGTTATGCCTGCAAATACAAGGGTCCCCTGTGCTCAAAGCCAAGGCTCAGAGCTGCAGTACTCCTTTACCCCAAGAGCAGAGATCAACCATAAAACTAAAAAGCACAGGAAATGCCAAAATAAGAGGAAATAAAATGAGCAATGCCTCAATATTCCAGAAACAGAGGGTGAAATAAATACTCATTGAAAGAATCTACCAACTAACTTCAGAAAGGCATCCCATAAGGAAAACCTCAATAAATATTGTTGTGAAACTCCAGAATTACAATCTCAAGGAAAAATACTACAAGCTGCCAGATAAAACAATTCAGATATCAAGGAACAAAAATCAGGATTACCAAGTATCTGGAAGCTTTTACAATATAGCATCCGAGTGTCTAGAATACCATATCCTAGAGGGCAAAGGACCTGAGGTCATATATATATATATATATATATACCCCACACATACATGCAATATCCAAAAAATGTGATATGATATGAAAAGAGACATAAAGGGTAGAAAAAGATCATTACTATTAAAAGAGGAAAGGGGAGGTTAAAATGGGACAGTTTAATCACAGGAAGAGATGCAAAAGATCTATTACAATAAGAAAGAAAGAAGAACATTGTCTGAAGTTTGATCTCATCAGCTTTGGCTGTAAGAGGCAATAACTTAATCATTTAGTTAGGTATAGAAATTTAAAGAAGTTGGGGGAGAAAGAGGAAAGAAATGGGAGAGCAGAAACACTAGGGGAAAAGAAAAGAGAAGGGGGAGAGGTGATGAGAGATGAGGTAATGGGTGAGATGATTAAAAAACAGAACACTATTAAGGACAAGGTGGAGAAAAAGAACAAAAGTATATCAAGTGGAGAAAATAGGATGGCAGGAAATACAGAGTTTGTAATCATAACTGTGAATATAAATGGGATGAACTCTTTCATAAAACAAAAATAAATAGCAGAGTGAATTTAAAAATAGAATCCTACAATATGTTATTTACAAGAAACACATTTGACATAGAGACACACATAAATAGTAAAGGTAAAAGGCTGAAAAAGAATTTATTATGCTTCATCTGAAGTAAAAAAAAAAAAGCAGGGGAAACAATTCTGATCTCAGATCAAGCAAAAGTAAAAATAGATCTTATAAAAAGAGATAAGGAAGGAAAGTACATCTTGATAAAGGGTACCATAAAAATGAAGTAGTACCAATACTAAATGTATATGTTCTAAGTGATGAAGCAGCTAAATTCCTAAAGAAGATTTTAAGCAAGTTACAAGAATTAATAGACAACAGAACTATACTATTGGAGGACTTCAACCTATTGGTCTTTGAATCAGTCAAATCTATCCACAAAATTAAAAAAAAATAATAATTTGGAAAGTTAATGGAATTCTAGAAAACCTAGATATGATATAACTCTGGAGACAATTTAATAGAGACAGAAAAAAAATACACTTTTTTCTTGGAAGTACATAGCACCTATACAAAAATTGATCATGTATTAGGGCTTAAAAGCCTCTTCCAAGAAAAAGGTGTATTTCTTTCTGTCCAAGATAGACTAAAAACCAAATGGAAATTAAATAATTTGGTCCTAAAAATGAGTGGGCCAAACAAAAAAATCAAAGAAACAATTCATAGTTTCATCCAATGCTAATAATGAGAAAACATATCAAAACTTATGAGATGAAGACAAAACAGTTATTAGGGGAAACTTAATATCTTTAGATAACTACTTGTTAGGATTCTTACAAGGTGCTAAGTCAATTGTTTAATTTAGCATGGTACTTAACAATTCTCTAGTTCAGAGTTCACACCTTTCACACTTTTAAGAGAGCATATAAAAGGACAAGCTCACTCATGGACTTTAGGAGATTCAAAATTAGGATTGACTTCCCGGAGATTCACAAGGCAGAAACCCACAACTCCACACTCTTGGAGGTGGAGTCTGATTCATTCCATTTTCCATCTTTTGTGCTGGCTGGATACATTTGGACAAGAGCTCTTAGGAGCCAAGAAGAAAGATAGGCCTTTATTAAAGTTAACCGGGCTCAAGGAAGGAGACAAGAATCAGAAAGGAGGAAATAAAGGATTTGGACTTTAACTCCTGGCTGTATTTGAGGTGATTAATGAAACTGAACTGAAAGGAAGGCTACCTCCAGAAGTATCCCCAAGAAATCTGCCCCCAGAGAACGATTACAATTTAGAGAAAAGAACATTACATGTACTTGAAGAAAATAGAGAATGAGAAGATCAATGAATGGGCATGCAATTTAAAAAGCTAGAAAAAGAACAAGTAAAAAGTTCCTATTAAATACCGAGTTAGAAAATCTGAAATTCAAAGGAGAGGGTAATAAAATTGAAAATAAGAAAACTATTGAACTAATAAATAAAACTAAAAGTTGGTCTTATGAAAAAGGCAACAAAATAGATAAAATTTCTTAGACTTTATTAGAAAAAAGAAAGAAAAAAAAAAAACAGATGACCATCATCAAAAGTGAAAAGGGTGAACTTAATACCAATAATAAAGAAATAAAAAAAAAATAATTAGAAGCTATTCCTCCCAACATTTTGTCAGTAAGCCTGATAATCTAACCAAAATGGATAAATATTTACTAGAATATAAATTACCCAGAAAAATTAGAGGATATTATTAAAGGGAAAATGGACAACTTTTATTACATTAAATTAAAAAGTTTTTGCACCAACAAAACTAACAGGAAGAAAATTAAATTGTAGAAAGAAACCTGGGGAAAACTTTGCTACCAGTGTCCAGAGTTTCTGATAATGATCTCATTTCTCAATTATATTAAAAAAAAAATGTCAAATGTTTAAGAATACAAATCTATTCCCCAATTGATAAATGGCCAAAGGATATGAACAGACCGTTTTTAGAAACAACATTAAATCCATCTATAGGTATATGATAAAATGCTCTAAATCATTATTGATTAGAGAAATGCAAAATAAAAGAACTTTGTGATATCACTCAAATTTCAGATTGCCTAAGATGACAGGAAAAGATAATAATAAATGTTGGAGGGTATATGAGAAAATTGGGACACTAATCTATTGCTGGTAGAGTTATGAAATGATCCAACCATTTTAGATAGCAATATGGAAACACGCCCAAAGAGCTATAAAACTGTGCATACTTTTTGACCCAGTAGTGCCATCACTGGGTCTGTATACCAAGGAAATCATAAAGGAAGGAAAAGGACCCATGTACAGAAAAATGTTTGCAAAGATTTGGAAAAGGAGTGAATCTCCACCAATTAGGAAATGGCTGAACAAGTTGTGGTTTATGAATATAATGGAATATTATTGTCTACAGAAAATAATGAACAAGCTGATTGTAGAAAGGTCAGGGATGATTTACATGAACTGATACTAAGTGAAACAAGCATAACCAGGAATACATCATGCACAATAACAGCTAGAATATGCAGGGATTAACTATGAAAGACTTGGCACTTCTCAGTGGTTCATTGATCCAAAGCAATCCCAATAAACTTTGGGCACAAAATGCCATCTGCATCCAGAAAAAGAACTATGGAGACTGAATGTAAACCAGCACATGCTCTGTTCACTTCTTTTCTTTTGATTTTTAATCTCTCCCATCTTTTTTTCCCCTCTTTTCTCTGAATTTTCTCTCTCATAAAGCAATAAGAAATAAAAATAAATACATTTCAAAAATAATATCTTATTATTTATGTCATATAGGCATGTACATAGATGCATATGTATACCTATATACATACATTTACATATATATATATATATATATATATATATATATATATATATATATATATATATATATATATATATATATATATATATATATATATATGTGTGTGTGTATATATGTATGTTTGAGAAGAATGTTTCCTAAAGTGTGATATTAGTGATATGGGGACAAGAGTTTTTAAACTTTTTCCACTCATGAGATCTTTTCACCCAAGAAATATTCATGTGACATCAGATATATAAGTTTATAAAATAGTTACACTAATGAAACATTTACTTATGATAAATTATAAATTTTGATTCCCATATTATATTTTGTGGTTCCATATGATGTTGTTCTCACAGTTGAAGAAGCTGGGGTATAAGGAACTCTTGACTGTGGATGTTTCCCCTTTTTATGCAGAATATAAGCTTTTCTGTGACATCTTCTTAGAGTGACTTCTGGATCAGAGAGTGGTTAACTAAATTATTCTTGGAGACACAATTTATATGTGTCCAAGGGAGGCCTTATATGCCAAGCTGCCTCTTATTCTGTGTTCAGTCAAAAGTAAAACATTGAGCCAAACAGGGAAGAGAAAATATACAGATCAAAGAAAAAAAGTCTCTGATGCATTCAACTTCATATGACAAAAGAAATCATAAGAATAAATGATATGCAGGAAGGAAATGTACAGAGGTCTGGAAAAAGGCTATCATGAATATATGAAAAAGAGAAGGGGTAGATAGGTATTGCTAAGGATGAAAGAGTGGCTTTAAAAATGGTTAAAAAAAGTGCTAAGAGATATCACATTTAATAGTTTCAAATGACAAAAATCAATGAATTCTTTGTTGATATACACATTGGTAAGTTTATTTGATATTTTGCATTCTGAATTATTTCATGAACCTTTGGTAAGCATATATTTTAAAATTTATTTTAATGTAAAAATCATAGAATAAAAATAAGTATAACTTATGTATCACATCAATTGCTAAGAGAGAAATGGCAGAGATACTTCATGCAGAACTTGACAAGAGGGGCAGAATAAAGATAGTGAATTAGAAATCACAAAATAGTGGAACTACTTTGACATTCCTCCAAGAAACTTTAAAATAAAGTTTGAAATAAAATTTTCAAGCAGGAGATTCAATTAAAAAAAAAAAACACAGGGAAACATTTTTTAGCCTAAGAGAACTTGGTAAGTTGGTAGGAAAAGTCTGTGCTATCAGGATGGAGGCCTAGTTGGAAATCAGGAACACAGCACCAGAAATAGCAGCTATGAGAGCTCATCCAAAGGATGTTAGTGGTCATGCAATTGGTCAGAAATGTATTTTAGAGAATTTTTGTTTTTGCTAAATGCAGGTGGCACTGATTGGCAACTCTATTGTCCATAGCGTTCTGGACTATTCTGGGTCATAGTACTAGGACTGAAAGGAGTTCTTTTGGTTGTTAATAAGGGAACAGGGGAAACAGGTTGCAATTCCAAGCCTGAAAGATCTACTAGCAAGGTAGTTATTGTTAATCAGGAAACATGCTGAAGGTTTTAGGGCTTAGAGGATGTATAAATATGTATACATATATTGGATTTAACATAAATATTTAATATGTTTAACATATATTGGATTCCTTGCTATGTAGGCGAGGGAGTGGGGAAAGATGGGGAAATTTTGGAACACAAGATTTTGCAAGGATCAATGTTGAAAAATTATTTATGTATCAGTTTTGAAAATAAAAAAAAAGTTTTAATAAAAAATTAACACCTTAAAAGAAACAAAAATTGTAACAAAACAGAATTTCTCTATTGGTAAAGGAGTCCTGAAAATTCACTGATGAAAAGACTTCCACAAAAAGCAAATTAGGCCAAAAAGATGGCTTCAGGAGACATCAAGAAATATTAAAATAAATTTTAAAAAATTAAAAAGAAGAAAATGTGAAATATCTCCTCAGAAAAACAACTGACTTTGAAAATATATTAAACAGAGATAATGTAAGAATCATTGAAGTACCAAAAACTTTTGATAGATCACTTCCCAAAAGAAACAAACAAACAAACAAACAAAATACTAGTCATACTATAGTTAAATTCCAGAACTCCCATGTCAAGGAGAAAATCTTGTAATCTGTCATAAATAAATAATTAAAATATTATGGATCAGTCAGGATCCAACAAGATTTACCAGCTTCTGTGTAAAAGAATCAAGAGTCTATAATACAATGTTTTAAAAGAAAAAGATCTAGGATCACAAAAATTACGTAATCTACCCAACTAAACTGAATATAATCTTCAGAGGAAAAATGGATCTTCAATAACAAAGAGAACTTTCAAGCATTCCTGATGAAAAAACTAGTTTGAAATAGAAAATTTGACATTTAGACATAAGACTCAAAGGAAGCATTAAAAAGATAAACACGAAAGAGAAATCATAAGATATTCAATAACATTAAACCTTGCATTCCTTCTAGAAAGATGATTAACTAACACCTGACAACTTCATTATTATTAGGTCAATAAAAAAAAAAAAGTTACATAGACATGAGTATGTTAATTACTTTGGAATTACCTCAAAAAGTGCAAAGAAATAACAAAGGAATCAGAAAAAAAGGAATGCAATGGAAGAAGAGGGGACAGAAAGATAAAAGGGGAAAGTTTTCTCAAAAAAAAAAAATGCAAAATGAAGAACTTTTATAATGGAAGTAAAAATTGTGCCTTAACAAGTGCTTGGACTTAACACTCATTGGAAATGGCTTAAAGGGGTAAGAATTGTTATGTATGAATATGTATGTATACATATGCATGCATACACATAAATGTTTATATGTAAATGTGAACATAAATACATTCATATGTATATGTATCAATTTATATGCACATGCCTATTTTTTTTTTTTAATGGAAATCTCTCTCACCCAACATGGAAATAAGAGAGGAAGGAGATAAGAGAATGGTGGGGATGCTAATAAGGAGAGGTGATTAAAGAAGAAAGTAGTTAGGAATGAGGAAGACAGGATAAAATGTGAAAGAGAAGAATAAAAAAATGGGTAGAGGGAAATGTATATTGAAATAAACTGAAATACATAGGAAATACACTAGAATGGGATAAGCACATTTACAAAGTGGAAGTAGATGGATTAGAATTCAGAAATGCACAATATGATGTTTATATGGGACACACTGGAAACTGAAAAAAAATGCAGAGTTCATATATGCTTCAGATGAAGTTAAAAAAAAAAAAAAAAAAAAAAAAAAAGCAGCGGCAGCTAGCCTGATCTTAGACAAAGCAAAAACAAAAACAAACAAAAAAAAATAGATCTAATTAAATGAGATTATTAAGGAAGCTATATTTTGATATACCACAGGCAATAAAGTACTGTTAAAAAACGTTTTAGAGCAAGTTTCTCTGATAAAGGCCTGATTTCTCTCTCTTTTTAAATTAAAGCTTTTTATTTTCAAAACATATGCATAGATAATTTTTCAACATTGACCCTTCCTAGCTTTGTGTTCCAAATTTTGCCCTGCTTCCCCAACACCCTCCCCTACAAGGCAAGTAATCCAATACATATATATATATATATATATATATATATATATATATATATATATATATATATATATATATATATATATATATATGCTTACATATACATACACACACACATATATATATGTATATATATCTATATCTATATATACATATACATATGTGTTAAAATATGGGTTAAATCCAATATATGTATTCACATTTATGAAATTATCTTGCTGCACAAGAAATATCAGATCAAAAAGGAAAGAAAATGAATAAGAAAACAAAATGCAAGTGAATAACAACAAAAAGAATAAGAATGTTATGTTATGATCCACACTCAGTTCCCACAGTCTTTTCCCTGAATGTAGATGGCTCTCTTCATCACAAGATCATTGTGACTGAAAAGGCCTCATTTCTCAAAAAATATAGAGACCAGCATAAAATTTATTTAACAAAAGAACATTGCCAATTGATAAATGGTCAAAATATATTGACAGGCAGCTTTCAGAAAGAAAAATCAAAACTATCTATATTTATATAAAATGTTCTAGATCTATATTATTTAGAGAAATTTATATTAAAACAACTATTAACTATTACTTAATTTCTATCAAAAATGGAAAATGCTTGAGGGGATGTTGAAAAATAGGTACACTTAATGAATTGTTGGTGGAGTTGTAAACTGGTTCAACCCTTCTGGAGCACAATTGCTCAAAGACTATAAAATGAGGTGTTATGGGCCAGAACTTGAAACAAGGTACTACTTGGAAGTGAGGAGACAATGGTTAAATCTAGCTTAGCATTGATTGAGTCCTACAACAAATAATGGTTTCCTAGTGATGAAATGATTAGTGTATACTCAGTGTGGAGCATATAAGCAAGAAGTTCTCAGGGACAAACGAGAGACAAGGGGACAGAAGACTGGAGGCTGAAGGCTGGAGCACAAGCCCAAGCCATTAGACTCAGACAGATTTATCCCATCTCATACTGCCTTGGTGGCAGGCTCTCCTCCTTTGCTTCCCCAGTGAAACCAAAATCCAGAGGCCCTCCAAAAAACTATCTGAGCCCTAAATGAAGGAGATAGGACTTTGAAAGAGACAATAAAGGATTTGGACTTTAACACTTGACTGTACTTGTGGTAATTACTGAACTGAAATAAAGGCTGCCTCCAGAGACCCCAAAAAAACCTCAGCAGAGAACATTACATTTTAGAGAAAACATTACAGCGATTCCTACCCTTTTGTTGTTGTTCTTGTTGTTGTTGTTAATAGCAAAGTTTGGATGCCAAACAGATCAAAGAAAAAGTAAAGGGACCTCTCCTACAATACATATCATCAATACTTTAGCAAAGAGTTGGAATTAGAAGGGATATTCATCAACTGGAGGAATGACTGGACAAGTTGTGAAATATTATTATGATTCATTGCTACTGTGCTATGAAACATAAAGTAGGGTGTGATTTAATCAAACCAAAGCAAAACCTCTATGAACTGTTGCACAATGGAGTGAGAGGGACCAGGAGATCATTATGCACAGTAACAGTGGAATGTTGATCAACAGGGAAACACTCTGCTATTCCAATTAATACAATGAACCAAGAAACTTCCAAGAGATTTAGAGAGAACTCATGAACTCTGAGGGCAAAATGAAGTATAATTGTCTTATTTTCTTTATTTTTGGCAACATGAATAATATGAAAAGATATTTTCCATGTTTCCATATGAATAACTTATTGTTTTTCAGTGTGTGTGGGGAAAGAATAGGAGAGAAGGAAAGAATATGAATAAAAAAGAATGAATAATACACACACACACACACTCAAACATATTAGGACCCTTAAATTGATAAAGAAAAGATGGAAATTTCCCAAAGAGAAAGTTGAGTATGGTTCTGGAGAAAGAAAGGAAAGAAGCTAAAGATTTGTAGATTACAGAGAAACTGTAATTCTATATCATAAAACACTGTCTTTAAAACAAAAAAAATAATTGATAGGCATTAAACATTGAAAGTACTAAATGTGTTCACAAAATATTATTTAAATAATTTTAACAGAAAAGGAAAATATGTTATGGATGATTATATTATAAGAGATAATATATTATATTATCTCTTTACCATCATATTTTTGAATCATATGAGCTAAGATCAGCAAAAATAATCAACAAAAAGAGATAATTCTAAGAAAAAGGCATATTGTTTGGAAGATATTTAACTGAATAGCATAATCTAATTGTTAAATATAAAAATGGAAAGTAGGAAATGGAAATGATATCAACACCAACTACATTTCTATTTAAATATGATTTCACTATTTTATTCAATAATTTAAGCATTCCAAGTTAATAATCATAAGATCAAGAGAGTTCAGAAAACACCTTAGCAAGTGTTTCACTTACATGCTAAATCCAGATAGTTTAAGTTATTGTATAAACTTGTCTTCAATACATTATTGAGAAAAATGATGGATGATTATGAGCAATATTATTTCATAAATCTGGGAGAATCAGTAGAGGATGAAATCAGTTCGGAGCAAGCTTGGCAAGACATCCAACCAAGCGAAGTTATCCTAAGACAATGCACAGATGAAAATGGAGAGTGTTACAAACAGAAGAAAAATGGAAAATATTTTTAAAAAATTAACAATTAAATCCATCAGAAACAATGGAAGAGACCAAACAGCTATTCTCCCCTTAGTATCAATCTTAAGAGATTGGAAGCACAATATTTCTTTGCATTCAGCTTGGCTACTCATCTTTTCAATATAAGAGTTAGGCAAATTTTTCATTTTTATTTTGCTATAATTTGCTATCCTGTCTCCAACTCTCTCATGGGCTCTGTCAAGTCCCTTCCATGTGCCTCCTGCAACAGCCATAATCTCTTCTATTTTGATGATATATCATAGCTGATCTAAGTATATGTTTATAGAACCATTATCTCACATTGGGTAGGTACTTAGCCTTAAGTACTCTGCTGTTCTGGATTCAAGTACATCATTTCAGAGTTCCAGTCATCTACAAATTACTCAATGAGACATTAAGAATCAAACAAAACAAAACAAAAAAGAAAAAAAATTAAAAAAATATAAAAATACATTATTGGAAAAAATAACTGACTTGGAAAATATATCTAGGAAAGATAATCTAAGAATTATTGGACTTTTTGAAAACCATGATTGGAAAAAAAAAAGACCTTAGAAATGATCTTTTAGGAAATAATCAAGGAAAAGTGCCTGGATATCCTAAATACAGAGGGCAAAAAGCTATTGAAAGAAATCACTGATCACCACCCGACACTCCAAAATGAAAACTCCAAGGAATATTGTAGCTAAATTTAAGAAATATCAGATCAAGGGAAAAAATATTGCAAATGGCCAGAAAGAAACAATTCATATATTGAGGAGTCAAAATCAGGAGTACCTAGGACCTAGAAACTTTCATTTTAAAGGATAAAAGACCCTGGAACCTGATATTCCAAAAGGCAAGAGAACTTGGATTGCAGCCAAGAATCAACTATTCAGCAAACTTAAACATTATTTTTCAGGGAAAAAGATGGGCATTCAATGAAACAAGTCAATTTCATTTATTTCTGTTGAAAAGAAGTGAGCTACTCAGAAAATTTAATCTTCAAATATAAAACTCAAGAGAGCCATAAAAAAGGTAAAAAGGAAAGAAAAAATAACTTTCTTTTAAAGGTTAAAAAGCTTCTATCCCTATGTGACAAAATAATATGTTTAGTTGTTAATAACTGTATCTCTGTTATGAGTATATGTAGAGGGTGCAGATACAATTTTGATTTTATTGTAAAAATATAAAAATGAAACTAGAGGTAGAAAGGGGATTATACTAGAAGAAGAGGAATATGGAAGTAAAATGGGTAAATTATATCTCATGAAGAGGCAAAAATCACCCCTACAATTCAGGGGGAAAAGCGAGCAGGATGAGCATTGTGTGAGTCTTACTCTTATCAGATTTGGCTCAGAAAGAGAATATCAGACATATTTAGCTTCACAGAGAAACTTGTCTCACCCCATAGGGAAGTAGGAAGAGAAAGAGTAAAGGAAAGGGGGAGATTAATAGAAGGGAACAGAAATAGAAGGGGAAAGAAATAAGAAAGAGAGAGAGGCTCTAAAAGGGAGGACTGTTTGATGGAGGTAGTGGTCAGAAGCTTTATACTATGGAGGAAGGAAAGGGGGAAAATAAACAGATAAGTAAAACTTGGGGAAAATAAGATGGCAGGAAAGCCAAAATTAGTAATTTTAACTATGAATGTGAATGTGAATAAGATGAAGTTTCCCATATAATGGAAGTAGATTACATACTGGATTAAAAGCCAGAATCATACAATATGTTGTTTACAAGGAACACATTTAAAGCAAAGTGATAGGTACAGAGAAAAGGTAAAAAGCTGAAAAAGAATCTATTGAAGTTGAAGTTAAAACAAAAACAAAAACAAGGGTTGCAATCCTGATCTCAGGTCAAGCAAAAGCAACAATAGGTCTAACTTAAAAGAGATAAGGAAGAAAACTACATCTTGCTAAAGAGTATCATAAATAATGAAACAATATCAATATTAAAAATATATGCACCAAGTGGTACAGCATCCAAATTCATAGAGGAGAAGCTAACAGAGCTGCACAAATTAGACAGAAAAACTCTACTAGTAGGGGATTTTAGTTTTGCTCTCTCAGAATTAGGTAAATGAAATTACAAAATAAATAATAAAGAACTTAAGGAGATAAAAGGAATTTTAGAAAAGTTAGATATGATAAATCTTTGAATGGCGACAGAAAGGAATATAGATTTTTCTCAGCAATAAAAAGTATCTATGCAAAAACTGACCATGCATTAGGGCATGAAAACCTTAAAATCAAATGCAAAAGGCAAAAAAAAAATAGTATAATGCATCTTTTTCAGGTCATGATACAATCAAATTACATTTAATAAAGGGCCAGGGAAAAATAAAGCAAAATTAAGTGGAAACTAAATAATTTGATCCTAAAGAATGAGTAAGTGAAACAAAGATTCATAGATATTTATAATTCCATCCAAGAGAATGACAATAACAAGGCAACATACCAAAATTTGTAGTTTGCAGTCCAAGCTGTTCTTAGGGAAAGTTTCATATCTTTAGATGTTTACTTGCATAAAATAAAGAAAGAAAAAATTGATGAATTGGGAAAGCAACTAAGAAAGCTAGAAAAATAACAAGTTAAAAACCTTCCGTTAAATATCCAAATTGAAATTCTGAAAACAATAAGGGAGACTAATAAAATTAAAAGTAAAAAAAAACAAAAACAAAAACAAAAAACAAAACTGATGACCAAATAAAAATAAGAGTTGGATTTATGAAAAAAAATAAACTTTTGATTAATTTGATTAGAAAAAGTAAAGAAGAAAATCAAATTGTTAGTATCAAAAACAAATGATGAACTTTCCAACAAATTGAAAGAAAATTAGACCAATAATTAATAGCTATTTAACCCAGCTGTGTGCCAATAAATCTGATAATCTGAAAGAAATGGATGAATGCTTACAAACTATAAATTGCCCAGATTAACAAAGGAGGATATGAATTACTTAAACAGAAAATTGATCAAGCTATTAATTATCACCCAAAGAAAAAATTTCTAGGGTCACAAAGACTTTCATGTGAATTATACTAAACATTTAAAGAACAATTAATTCCAATACTATACAAATTATTTGGGAAAAATAGGAAAAGCATGGAACCTACTGAATTCTTTATATGACATAGACATGATGGTCATACTTAAACCAGGTAGGGTCAAAACAGAGAAAGAAAAGTATAAAGCAATTTCCCTTATCAATATTGATGAAAATTCTTAAAGAGAATATTAGCAAGTTATCTACAGGATAATACTTCATAACAAAGGAGGATTTGTACCAATAATGCAGGACTGGGTTTCAATATTAGGAAAACTGTTAGCATAATTGACCATATCAATAACCAAATTAACAAATATCACATGATTATCTCAATAGATCCAGAAAAAGCAACATTTGACAAAATATTCAGTGTGGGAACAATGAAATTCCTAAGATATTATTTTACAAAGTTAGAAAGAATAATAAGTTCATCTGCAAGAAAAAAAGGTGAAGACTATCAAGGGAATTTATGAAGAAAATACAAATGAAAGTTGCCTACTGTACTAGGTCTAGAACTATATTACAAAGCAGTGGTCATCAAAACCATTTGATACTGGTGAAGAATTGAATAGTTGACCAGTGGAATAGGTTATGTTCACAAGACAAAATCATTTTAGTAATCTAGTAATTGACAAGCCAGATTTTGCGATGAAAACTATTTGACAAAAATGACAGAGAAAATTGGGAATTAGGTGGCAGAACCTAGGAATTGACCCACACCCAATACCCTAAACCAAGATAAAGTCAAAATGGGTTCATGATTTAGACATAAGGAATCTAGAAGTAGAAGAACAAAAGATAATTTACCTCTCAGATATATGGAGAAGAAAACAATTTATGACCAAAGAAGAAATGGAGTACACATTTTGAATTATGGATAATTTTGATTATATTAACTTAAAAATGTACAAACAAAACCAATGCAGTAAAGATTAGAAAGAAAAGCAATAAAATGAAAAAAAATATATATATATATATATTCAAGGGTTCTGATAAAGGCCTCATTTCTAAAATGAATAGAAAAAAATGACTCAAATTTATAAGAATTTAAGCCATGCTCCAATTCATAAATGGTCAAAGGTAAGAACAGACAATTTTCTTTTTTTTAAAAAATTAATTTTATAATTATATATTTTTTGACAATATATATTCATGAGTAATTTTTTTTATAACATTATCCCTTGTATTTATTTTTCCAGATTTTCCCCTCCCTGCCTCTACTCCCTTCCCTAGATGACAGGCAATCTCATACATTTTACATCTGTTACAGTATAACCTAGATATATGTGGGTAATTCCAATTTTCTTGTTGTACATTAAGTATTGGATTCTGAAGGTATAAGTAACCTGGGTAGACAGTAGTGCTAATATTTTACATTCAATTCCCAGTGTTCCTTCTCTGGGTGTAGTTGTTTCTGTGCATCATTGATCAGCTGGAAGTGAGTTGGATCTTCTTTATGTTGAAGATTTCCACTTCCATCAGAATACATCCTCATACAGTATTCTTGTTGAAGTGTAGAGTGATCTGGTTCTGCTCATTTCACTCAGCATCAGTTCATGCAAGTCTCTCCAAACCTTTCTGAATTCATCCTGCTGGTCATTTCTTATAGAGCAATAATATTCCATAACATTCATATACCATAATTTACCCAACCATTCTCCAATTGATGGACATCCATTCATCTTCCAGTTTCTAGCCACTATGAAAAGAGCTACTACAAACATTTTGGCACACACAGGTCCCTTTCCCCTTTTTAGTATTTCTTTGGGATATAACCCCAGTAGTAGCACTGCTGGATCAAAGGGTATGCACAGTTTGATAACTTTTTGGGCATAGTTCCAGATTGCTTTCCAGAATGGCCGGATTCTTTCACAACTCCACCAACAATGTATTAGTGTCCCAGTTTTCTCACATACCCTCCAACATTCATCATTATTTGTTCCTGTCATCTTAGCCAATCTGACAGGTATGTAGTGATATCTCAGAGTTGTCTTAATTTGCATTTCTCTGATCAATAGTTATTTGGAACACTCATATGAGTGGAAATAGTTTCAATTTCATCATCTCAGAATTGTCTGTTCATATCCTTTGACCATTTATCAATTGGAGAATGGCTTGATTTCTTACAAATTAGGATCAATTCTCTCTATATTTTGGAAATGAGACCTTTATCAGAACCTTTAACTGTAAGAATATTTTCACAATTTGTTACTTCCCTTCTAATCTTGTTTGCATTAGTATTGTTTGTACAGAAACTTTTTAGTTTGATGTAATCAAAATCTTCTATTTTGCGATCAATAATGATCTCTAGTTCTTCTCTAGTCATAAATTCCTTCCTCCTCAGACAATTTTCAAACACAGACATAAAAAAACCTTTCCAGTAATATGAAAAAGTGCTCTAAATCACTATTGATCAGAGAAATACAAATTAGGACAAATCTGAGGTATTATTATACTCTTTTCATATCAGCTAAGATGACAGTAAAAAACAATGATGAACATAGAAGGGGATGTAGGAAAAGTGGGACACAGTTACTTCATTGGTGAAGTTGTGAACTGATTCAACCATTCTGGAAAACAACTTGCAACTATGGTAAAGGGGCTATCAAAATATGCATATCTTTGATTCAGCTGTGTCTTTATTGGGCTTGCATCCCACAGATCATCAAAGAGGAAAATGGATCTACTTGTGCAAAAAATGTTTGTGGCAGCCCTTTTTGTAGTGACAAGAAACTGGAAACTGAGTTGGGTAATGGCTAAATAAATTATGGTATATGAATGTTATGGAATATTATTGTTCTATAAGAAAAGATCAGAAGGATGATTTCGGCAAGGCCTGGGGAGACTTACATAAACTAATGCTAAGTGAAATGAGCAGAACCTAGAGATCATTCTACAGCCAACAGCAAGATTATATGAAGATCAATTCTGATATACTCTGTTCTTTTCAATAGTGAGATGATTCAGGTCAGTTTCAATGATCTTGTGATGAAGAGAAGTATCTGCATCCAGAGAGAGAACTCTGGGAACTGAGGGTGGATCACAACATAACATTTTCACTTTTTTTGTGTTGTTTGTTTGCATTTTGTTTTCTTTCTGTCTCTCTTTTTTGGATCTGATTTTTCTTGTGCAGTATGATCATTATGGAAATATGTATAGAAGAAGGGTATATGTTTAACATATATTGGATTACTTTGCAATCTAAGGGAGAGACTAAGGGGAAGGGAGGGATAATATTTGAAGGACATGTTTTTGCAGGGAAGAATGCTGAAAAGTCTATATGCATATGATTTGAAAATAAAAAAGCTTTAATAATAAAATGTATTATATTAGAAATTTTGATAAAAACAACAAAATGAAAATAAACAAACTAAAAATAGATATTGTAATTCCTAAAAAAAATGTAATACTTTCCTCATAGTGCAGAGGATGTATGGATTGAAGTGGGGAGAGTTGTGGAGTAATGAAACCAAGCAAGAGGCTATCACATTAATCTAGATAAATATTGTCTGAATAGTAGTGAGTTGTCCTTATGCATAGAGAGAAGGGAATACATATAAGGGACAGTATAAATGTAAAATCGAGAAAACTTGAATTGTGGGGGAACAGAGAAAGGAATCAAAGATTACTACTACTATTATTGCTGCTATTGCTACCTGATGAGCCAGCATTTACATAAGACTTTGATGTTTGCAAAGTACTTAACATATACTCTCTTCTTTTATCTTTACAATAATCTTAGGACCTTGGTACAAGGATTATTCAAATTTTACAGGTGAGGAAACTGAGGCAGAGAGAGCTTACACAATTTGTCAGTGTGGCACACCTTTTAAGTTTCTGAAGCCAAATTAGAACTTCAGTTTTTATAATTTCAGGTCCTGTTTTCTAAGTACTTTGCCATATATACTTACTGAGAACCTGGATGACCAAAAAGATGGTGGTATCCTTTATAAAAAGAGAGATATCTCAAAGAACGATTAGTTTTGTAGGCAATTTAATCAAGTATATTTGGGACATATTGCATTGGAAATGTTGCATTTCATCCTGTTATTAGAGGATATGGGATCAGAATTCGGAAGAGAGAGTAATAAGCTAAATAAAGACTTGAATCATTTTTAATGAGATGGTTATTAAAATAAGTACACCAACAAAGAAAGAAATGATGATCCAGGGCAACTAAGGTAAAGGGCTGATGGTCTAGAAAAGATGATTTTAATAAATCAGATAAGTATTCCAGGAGTAAGCCATCAGACTGCCTCTTTGTATTCTCTTAGACATGCTCATTTTTGAAGGGTTTTTCCCAAGATACTATACCCAGAACTGGACACCTGAAGTTCTCCATGAAATCCTGTTTAAATTATTAATTAACTTCTTGACTATTCTAAGTACACAAGAAAGCATCAGCATAGAGTACACATTCTGCATTGGTATGTGTAAGGGCCCTTTAAATGGGCTGTACCACAGCGCATCATTGAGGCCCGGAAGTAATTTCTGTGGATATTAGGACTGCCCTTGGGTGGGATCCTGGCCATATTGAGATAGCTTCGTAATGGGTGACTCTCTCGCTGATTGGCTGTGTGTGTGACCTCACAGGCCCTATGTAAGCCCACTGCAGGCAGCAGGCGGTCTCTCTTTAACCTGGCGCTCTTCACCCTGGCTCCCTAGCCTGGGTGGCCAAGCCAAGATGGGTAGCCGAAAGAGGTAAAGATTTTGGTAGTGAACACGTGGGTCTTCTGACCAGATGTTCACTCGGGAACCAACAAGTCAGGGCATCAGTCAGGGCATTATGTGAGTAGGTATAATAAAGGCTTTTAAGATTACACGTGGCTGTTCTTGAGCGCGCTACCGGTTATTAAGCTATAGATTCAAGAGATCGTGGCCAGAGACCTTTGAAGGCCTCAGAGAAGGCTAGCCGGGTAGAGTTCACACTGCTAAGCACAGTGGTCAAAGGTACTCTGGTGGGTCTAGGACAGACTAGTAATAGTAACTGCTGGGAGAGCACGTTACAGGTATGGAAGAAAAAAAAAAAAACATATTTTACTATATATTTTATCTGATGCAGGACAATAACCTTCCCCAAAACATCTTATTAAATTTATGATCAATATCAATTAAGTATGGAAAATTATTTGACTTCTAAATATCAAGATTTTCTTCATAAAATGTCAGAGTATAAAATCAGTGGAGTTTTTCCATCATGTAATACTATTGAATTATCTGGAAGAGGGGGAAACAGTCATGAATTGCTATTATTTGAAGTAATTCTGTTGCTAAGGTTACAGCTAATGTATGTTTATGTGTGTCTATGTGTGTGTGTGTATAACAGTGTATAGCCTAGTATGCCATGCTCTCCACTACCATCTTATGAAAATCAAATAATTCCATCTTTATATAGCATGTACATTCCAGATCCAAACAAGAACTGTCATTTGATTTTGTGTTTAGCTTTTTCTTCCTTTAAGAAATTTGCTGACCCTTCTAAGGGACATATTAATTCACTTACTATAGCAGTTCAGCAACAAACTTGAAAGAGTAATTTCTCAGTTTAATATCTACATTCCTCTGTAGAGTTTCAAACACATGTCAGTATTGAATGATATTAAGTTTTCCCAATAATTGAAACTTCCCACACAATTCTTTCTAAAATGAGCAGAACAAGGCTAATATTTATAAATGATTTCATGTCTCTCAAAAAGAGTCATTTTAAAAATGCAAAATTTTAATTATCCAAATGCTGTTAATAATCATCATTCAATACTTAAAAATGGAAATTAAGTCATAAGGCAGTATATAATGCAATGCAATATGTTAATATATTCTGGTCTTTGCCAACATCTTAGTATATTTTATATAAAAGCAATTCCTTCTCATATTTGCATTTCTCCTAATAGAAAATATATGTACATAAAACTTTCTTTTAAGTAGTTCACCAACTCTTTCTTCATATGAATTTTCCTCATAAAATTATTTCAAAAATGATTTAAAGTGATAAAGTTGAGTCCTTTGCAACTAATTGAACAAATATTTATTAAATATGGACTATGTGCCAGAGACTCACTAGGTGCTAGGGATTTTCTTTTTGTTCATAGTGGTGATTTCATTAGTGAGCATCATCCCTCTATAAGTGAAGTCTGTAGGGTTTACTCCAGGTACAGAAAGGAGGAAGTCACATGGAGAGTATGTATTAAATATTGGACCAAAGTTGTGGTCATCCTGCCTCTAAGGATATTTGCTTGCATGTTTATTTTATTTTTTAATTTTATATTAAGCCTTGGGGACCTGGAAATTTCTTTTTTTTTAATTATTATTTTTTTTTTAGTTCTTTGTTGTTCTGTTTTTAATGGAGCTGCAATTTCATTAGTACAGGGAACTTCTAGTGAGGATGCACCCTCTTCCTTAGGACTGAAAATGCCCAGTGAGGAAACAATGCATGACAGTCAGATGATTGTTCTAATAAGAGGTTAATGTCCTGAGAAATCACACAGAGTCAAACAGTCAGTACTGGTTAGAGAAATAATGAATAAAGTCTTCCTGGTTCTGATATCAGCTCTTTACCCACTGTAGACTCTGGAGTATATGAAATAACAATGATAGTCCTTATTCTTAGAGACCTCACCCTTAACTGTGAGAAAGCAACACAGAGACAGATAAATAGACTTTATATTCAAAATAATTTTAGCTGGCTAGGGAAGACCCAACATTGAAGGAATTTGGGAAGTTCTCCCAAAGGGAAAGGGCTAAGTATTTGAACTGAGTCTTAAAAGGAAACTTCTGTGCAAACATTTTGCCTCCATATATCTAGCGCCTCAACTTTCAAATTCATGATTTCTTAGTCTGCTGAAAACCTTAAAAATATATGGAAAAACCAAGCTTGGAAGGTTCATTTATTAAGCACCAAGAACATACCAGGAATTCTGCTAGTTATTAAGGATGTAAGGAAAAGGAAAACAAAATAAAGCACTAAAACAATCTCAGAATCTAATTTAAGAGACAACTTAAGCAGGACCATATACCAATACCCTCTCTGGGGAAAACAAACAAACAAATAGAAAAAAAAACACAATTATATACAGGATATCTTAGAGATAATCAGAATAGAAATAGCACTTAAGGGAGTTAAGTAATTAAAGGGTATTGGGAGGGTTTTTTTTTTTTTGTTTGTTTGTTTTTTGGTAGAATATGGATTTTTACCTGGAAATTGAAAGATGCTAGGGCAGAAAAGAAAGATGAAAGAAAATTCCAAGAATGGCAGAGAGTGTGAAAATACAATGAGAAGAGAGATGAAGAATCTTGTTTGAAAGGGACAAAAGATGCTACTGTCACTGGGTCAAAGAGTGTATGGAAAGAAAGACAGGGACAGAATTTTACAAGAGGACTGAAGAGAAAAATAGTGGTGGGGCATATTATAAAGGGTTTTAAAACTCATACATATATATGTCTGTAGGCATATGATTTGATTCTGGAAGTAATAAGTAGGATATTTTATTAAAAAGTGAGATAATATAATCATACCTACAATTTAGAAAATCTCTTAGATGTCTGAGTATAACTGATGGATTGTAGTAGGGATAAAGTTGAAATAGGGGAAATATCCCCAATTCTTTTGGGTATCAGATGGCATAGACAGACAGACAGACAGATAGATGAATGGATGGATAGATAAGTGGTTATAGATATCGAGATTACATATCTAAATTCAGATCTAGATAGATAAATATATATGTAGAGATAAAGATAGATATAGATATACATATCTATACCTAAATATACATTTATACACTCATACACATACATATTTAGAGACACACACATTTATATATATATATATATATATATATATATATAAACATAGACACACATTTACATATATATATATAAACATAGACACACATTTACATATACATATACATATGTATATGTAAATGTGTGTCTATATGTTTATATATATGCCTAGACCAGGATGGTGACTGTTTAGAGGAGAGAAAGGGCAAATATGAGAAATGTTACAAAGGTAAAAGTAATGGGACCTGGCAACGCATTGTATATGGCAAGTGAAAAAGAATGGGAATCAAGAATGCATATGAGTGTCAGGTAAAAGATGAAATCTTCCATTTAATAAGATAAAATCTTATATTTCCTAATATGATATTGGTTAGGATTCTTACAAGGTGCTAAGTCAGTTATCTAATTTAGCATGGTACTTAACAGGTCTCTAGTTCACTAATGTACTTAGTACTTGTAGAGTTCTACAAGATTCACACCTTTAAGAGAGCATCTGTAATCTAGGAGCCTCAACCAGGATGGAGTCCGGGACATTCAGAAGTCAGAGAAGAAGCCCACGAGAAGCTTGGAGCTTCAGCCAGGATTCAGTCCAGAAGATTCACAAGCCAGAGAAGGCAGCTTAAGCTCTCAGAACCAAGAAGAGAGATAGGCCTCTAAGAAAGCTAATTGGGCCCAAGAAAGGAAACCAGACTTGAAGAAAACAATAAAGGATTTGGACTTTAATAACTGGCTGCACTTGTGGTGATTATTGGCTGCCTCTAGAAGCCCCCCAAGAAACCTGTTCCCAGAGAATGATTACATTTTAGAGAAGAATATTACAAATGTTCCCTCAAAATGAAACAGCAAGTCAATATCCAAACTCTTGAAGATCTCCAATGAGGGGAGGCTCCCTACCTACCTGAAACTTTTTTGCAGAAATCTCTCTTCCAGAAAGATTATCCTTATTTCAAGATTATACTTTTTGCATTTTCTGTACCTTGATCCTGGTTTTGCCCTTTTGTATCATGTCCATCACAGTTGATCATCACAAAATCTTGTTGTTGTCACATACAACGTTCTTGTGGTTCTACTCAATTCACTTAGCATAAATTCCTGTATCTCCATATTTCTTTGAAATCATCCTGCTTATCCTTTCTTATACAACAATAATATCCCATAATGTTCATATATCATAATTTATTCAGCTATTCTCCAACTGATGGGTATCCAACAGTATCCAGTTTCTTGTCACTACAAAAAGGGCTGCCACAAACATTTTTGCACATGTGGGTTCCTTTCCCTCCTTTACGATTCCCTTGGGATTCAGATTCAGTAGAAACAGTGCTGGATTAAAGGGTATGCACAGCTTGGTAGCCCTTTGAGCATAGTTCCAAATTGCTTTCCAGAATGGTTGGGATTAGTTCATAACTCCACTAAAAATAGATTATTGTCTCAATTTTCCCACATCCCCTCCAAATTTATCATTATCTTTTCCTATCATCTTTGGCAACCTAGAGGTGTAAGGTGGTACCTCATTTTTACTGTAATGTCTTAGCTATTCCTTCTACAAGTCTGATGTATATACCATATGACACTATTCACTCAATATGTTTTCCAGCTTGTCCTAGTTTGTCCTTTTTTTTTTTTGTCTGTGTGTGTGTGTGTGTGTGTGTGTGTGTGTGTATGTGTGTGTGTATTCAGAGACTTTTTTGTGTTTCAAGTCAATTATGAGTTTAGTTTTCCATCTGGAAAACGATAATAGCTTTTTACACTAGCTTCTTATTCCCGGAGTCTTACCACCATACTTTGCTTTTTGGCACTAGGAAGAGAGACCCGGTGAAGTTTCTGCCATGTCCAAGAGGCTAACCAATGAACTAAATCATAGGATGTTAAAAGTTGAAAAGATTCTCAAACAAAATCTTATTCAATTTCTTTGTTTCCCTTTTGCAGCAATGTGGACTCTGAAAGGTGACATTACTTAGTCTTATTAAGACAGCTGGTAAGAGGCAGAGCTGGGATTCCAATTCAATCCTTCCCAAAGTGGTTAGGCATTCTTCCCGACACAGAGAACTATATATGCATTCCTGACAGTGATGTGCATGTACATATAATATGTCTTCTTGGAGATCTGTATGCATATATGTGTTTGAAATTAGATCATTACGATGAATTCAAATCTCTTTATAAAAGCATTATCCAGATATTATAAAAGCTTAATTTGTTCCAGTTTTTCCTTAAAATGTACCTAATAAGAACTAACTTATATGACACTTCAAAGTTCACAAAATATTTTACTGTTATATCATATAAATATCATCATAAGTCTTTGAGATGGGTGCGATTATGATCTCCCCTTTACAGATGATGGCAGAGAGGTTCAGAGAACTTGCCCAAGGACTCTCAGATAAAGTTTGCATCGCAAAATTTGAATTTAGTATTTTGGTTCCAAATCCATAGCTACAACAGATTAGCCACCAAGTTGCCCAACACACATGCATATTTCTGGAGATAGTGGGAATAGTTTTTTTTTTTTTTTTTTTTTTTTTTAATGACTAACAAGTTTTCATTATTATCTTTTATTTAGTTATTTATTTATCTATCCATTTATGTGTTTGTTTGTTTAAAATATTGACCCTCTATAAAGGATAAGCAACTACACTATTCACTGAGGAAAAGTCAGCCAAAAGAGTTTCTTAGCCTCTATTTTCTGGCTGGTTGACTGCTCTCAGGTACAGAAGTTGGCTTGAAAAGCTGGTGTTTGCCTTCTTCATTAAAATATTTCCTAAAGGGCAGAGGTACTTTTGCTTCATTTGAAACCACCTGAAGTGGCTAGTGAAATGTCTTGGACTAACTGGGTCCTCTGTGCATGTGGCTGACTAATTGATGTCACAGTTGTTCAAAGAATACCAAAGGGTGAATCACCTAGCATTTAAACAGGAAGTCATTGCCCCTGGCTTTCTACTTCTCAGGTCACAAATCTAGTCTGCAAATGCAATTCTCTTGCCATTATAAACCCCCTTTAAGCAAAAGAAAGTCGGTGGCAACATCTTAGGTGAAAAGATCATTAAGACTAATTAGGGCAGCCTAAGGGAACAAAAATGGAGAGGTAACTCCAGAGGAAAATATGTATATAGGAAATATGGTATAAGTAGGCAAGAGAATTAATGGCTAAGTAGGAGGAGTTGGTCAATATTTTAACATAGTTATAGTAGCTAACAATACACTTGAATCCTTACGATTAATATGTGGGAGTAGATTATGATTTTTAACATAGGAACTACGTATCAATTTACTTTTCTTCAAATTAGAGGGAAGTCAGAGTTAGATTTTAGGTTAGAATCTTGCTTTCTTTTCTCCTCTAATAGAAGTCATATAAATTTTAGAATACATGAATACCTAGCATTATACACCTGCTGAATTATAGTGCCTAACACAGTAGGTATTATTCAATACTTGTTGAATGAATAATGGATATATATGGGTGTGTATTTATATATATATGTATATATATGTATATATATATATATATATATATATATATATATATATATACATATATATATATATCGAGAGAGGGAGAGAGAGAGAGAGAGAGAGAGAGAGAGAGAGAGAGAGAGAGAGAGAGGTGTATCTCTCTATATAGATATATACATATAGAGAATGAGAGATGAATGATGAAAGAAAGAGAAAAAAAGTAAAAAAGAAAGAAAGCAAGAGAAAGCTAGATAAATGTAGCACAACCTTCTTGAACAAGAATCCAGGAAAAAATAAAAATTTCTAAGGAACATTGAAATAGTATATTACAGTTGAAAAGACCATTGGAAGTCACTTAGGTCAATTAGTGGTTCACTTCTGTGAGCTTTAAAATTGGGATACCCCACCTCCAGGATCTATAAAAGAACAATTCTCCATCCATCCAATCTGTTTCCAAGACACTGACAAATTTACATTTGCATCATCTCTTTTTGCATCATGTAGGTCCCTTATCTCCTCTGACACTGTCCTCCATCTAGTGCAGACCCAAATCACCTCATGCCTGGATCATTGCAATAGTTTGCTGTTATGTCTGTCTGGTGTATGTCTTTTCCCATTAAAATCCATCCTCCATTCAGCTACTAAATTGATTTTCTAAAGGGCTAGTCCAATTATTTCATGCCCTACTCAATACTTCAGTGTTTTCTTGTTGCCTTCAGGAGCCAATACAAAATTCTCTATTTGCCATAGAAAGTCTTTCATAATTTATTCCCTTCATATTTTTTTACTTTCTAAGACTTATTTGCTGACGTGTACATGTACTCCCCAATCTAGTGACAGCTTTCTGACTCTTCCACAAATATCATATTCCATTTCTATACTCTAGGTATTTTCTCTAGCTGTCTCCCACACCTGGAATGGTCAGTTTTCTCTCTTTCCACTCTGAGTATAAACTTCCCTGGCTTACTTTAAGTCCCAAGTAAAATCTCACTTTCTACAGCAAGACTTTCTTAACCCCTTTTAAATGCAGTTCCTTCTTTTTTATTAATTCTATTTATACTGTATATAGCTTGCTCTGTATGTTTTTCTTTGAATTTTTTTCTCTTCCATTAGATTTTAAGTTCCTTGAGGGAAGATACTTTTTTTGCCCTTTTCCTGTATCTTCAGTGCCAAGCACAGGGCTATCAATGTATATTCATTGATTATCCCATTTTCCCAAAGTCTAGATGAATTATAAGAGTGCCATAGCCCACAAGAATATAAATAAATGCCAAATTAATGTTTACCAAATTTAGCAAAGGTAATCCATAGGTACATAGTCACATCCTAGTACCAAAGTCACAGCAAACAATCTGGAATCAATTCTGTTGTTGCTGTAATGATATCTAGCATTTATATAGTACTTTAAGGTTTTCAAAGCTCTTTGCATATCTTATAAAGATTAAAAGATTTACTATTATCTGAAGTCATTTCTAAATTCCAATTTTCCTAACCTTAGCTATCTCCATAAAATTTCTTGAGAAAAATAAAATATTCTCCCACCCAGTAAATATCCAATTTTAATGCATATTCTCTCTCTGTTTTTTTATCCATCCTCTATATTTTCTTAAGTAAAGGCTAGACTTGTCCAAGTGTGTGCGCCATTTTAGAATTGTCATTATGAAAAAGAATTTATAAAAGAAATGAAAAAAGAAAAAAAAGATGGTACTTTGCTCAGTCACATCCAGTTATTTAAAATCTCAAAAATCTCAACAGTGCCCCTTACTCATAAAATTAATACCATAATTCAGATTCTCATAGAAGATATGTCCCTCATTAAAGTACTGTTGGTCAATGTGTGAACTTGTTCAACTATTCTGGAGAACAATTTAGAAATATGTCCATAGGGCTATAAAACTGTGCATATCCATTTCTCACATGATAACATTACTAGATCTTTATCCCACAGAGAGCAAAGAAAAAGGGAAAGAAGTTTATGTACAAAAATGTTTGTAGTAGCTCTTTTTTTTTGTTGGTAAAGAACTGGAAATTGAGAGCATGCCCATATACACTTTAGTCTAAGAATTACTCATTAATATGGCTTTATAATGGCTTCTTCTAAATGTCCAACAAAAATACAGAAATGATGAAAACTTTATAATTCAATCAAAATAATAAAAACAATCCACAACTCTGTCATATCTACAATCATAATTCTTCTTAATTCAGTTGAATGTGTGTCCAAGTCTTCCACACAGGTAAAATATTCCATGCGCATATTTGTCAGAATTGGTATTTTTATTGTTTGCATTAAAAACAAACAAACAAAAAGGCCGTAAAGAAGGATAGTAATATCATTGAATAAGTATAAGTATCACAGGAAAAAAATAGCTTTCCAATAAAATTTGAATGTGTATATTCCCAATATTAAATAAAATACATTTGTAATCAACTATAAATTAAAATTTACATGACAGATATTACACTAAATTATTTTCTTGCTAATGGAAGTTATAAAACTTATATTAATATCCATAATACTTTATTTTCTTGCATGGTAGTTCTAACTATATTTTCTCAATGTATTCTGAGATTCTAGATTATATTAAACACAATTTGAAATGTATTGGAAATTCCTCAAAATTCCTAGAGCTGAGCATGTCTATGGTCTTCTGCTACCAACTGAAGTCCCCAAATCTGTTCCTCCCACTGTTACTCACTAGTTTTTAGTCCCTCCTCAGTTCCATTGAACCAGATTACTTAGTTTTCACAAAGGGATATTTAAAAACTTAGCAAAAAACAAAAGTATAAATGTCTCTAATCAAGGGCATTCAAGGACATTGATAAGGTAAGAACATATGCATTAGTGGACAAATAGAATGATATAGAAATACCATTCTGCTGCCAGATGAAGATTAGTTGAAGAAAAGAGAAGGGCCTTTATAAAGCACCTTAAAACAAACACAAAACAAAGAACCTAACTTTACAGATGTAGAAATGGAAGCATATAATATTCAAGGGGCTCACCCCAGATCATGTATAACAAAAATAATCAAGAATAAATCTAAATCTTTGATCCAAAATATGACATTTCCTACTATCCAAAATAACCTTCAAATTTTGGTTCTTCAGTGCCAAGAGAGGAAGATAAGCCATTTAGAATAGAGATTAACTTAGTTCTATTCATGTCAGACTGAAGTATTCAGAATAATTGATATGCAAGAATGGAGCTGACATCCTAGATTATTTCCACTCAAAGTGACTTACAATAAACTATACTCTGGCAATCTCATTCCAACAATCTGAAGTGTTAACTAAGTGTGAGTAAGTCATAGATAACAATTAGTAAAATAGTATTTCAATTAGGTATAGAAGGAAGGCTTTTAGGATTTGTGGAGATGTTTGTCTCTTCCTTCTCAACAACAGGAACAAATTCAGAATCTAAGAGTTTTGTGTAAGTGGTGAGCCAGAGGACAGAATTTTTCTTCCCAAGATCCTAAAACTCCTTTGAATTACTGAATCAATGGGTGGGATTAAGAAGATGAACAGTATCCCTGACTCAGTCTTGTTCTTTTTTTTTGTTTGTTTGTTTGTTTGTTTGTTTTTTTTTTTTTTTTTTTTGTACATCCTCTTGGCCAGAGAAGGAACTTCAGAGGATTAGAATATTTGTATTTATATGTTTCAATCCTTATGTCTCTTGAATAGTAGCATGTAGTAATAGTATCTAAATCTGTAACCATGAATAGACCAGATGTGATGGGAAAAGGCTGCTTCCTGGCTTTATGAAAAGCTGAGAAGCAAAGTTATACAATTTTTAAAAGGAACAAACAACTGGAGGACTAGCAAAATAACTTTGAGTTATAAGATAGTTCTTTGCTACTTGTATTCAAACTTTATCCCATTTATCCTTAAACTCTGTATGTACTTGTGAAATAATATTTAACAGATTTTAAGGAGTTTATTATATAAATTATACCAAGTGAAGTAAACATCCCTTGCTAAATAGACCTAATTAATTTGAAATGATAATCATAGGATGAAGCATAATGAGAGGGAAGTGATGACCTAAAGCATTAAAAGAGACTCCTACAAGATGCAGAATGGCATTGCAAGGTTGAGATGGTGGGCAACTGGAAGAGTTAAGCCACGGTATGCAATACTGGTAGTAATTATAGGGAGAAAGCTTTCAACTTGATATAAGGGACTTTTTCCTTAAAATGAGAAGCATTTGAATGATTAATGTTCTCTTTTGGGTTCTATCTTGCTTTCCCTTAAATAGAAGTCATCAAACCAAAGAGGAATGATCCTTTGCTGGAGGTCCATTAGAGAGGATTCTTTTTCTGGGATTATATTACTGTACTTTAAAAAAATAAACTACTTACTTTTATCAATAATCCTGTGTAAAACATGATTTCTTTTTTTAAAGCTTTTTTTTATTTTCAAAACATATGCATGTATAATTTTTCAATATTGACCATTGCATAACTTCGTTTTTAAGATTTTCTCCTCCTTCCCTCCACTCCCTGCCCTAGATGACAATCAATTCAATATGTGTTATACACATTAAAGTATATGCTAAATCCAATATATGTAAAATATTTATACAATTCTCTTGTTGCACAAAAAAAATATCAGATCAAAAAGGAAATAAAATGAATAAGAAAACAAAATGCAAGCAAACAATATCAAATAGAGTTAGAATGTTTGCTGTAATCTGCACTAAGTTCCCACAGTCCTCTCTCTTGGTGCAGATAGATCTCTCCATCATAAAATCATTGGAACTGGCATCAATCATTTCATTTTTGAAAAGAACAATGCCTATCGGAATTGATCATCTTACAGTCTTGCTGTTGCGGTGTACACTGCTCTCCTAGTTCTGTTCATTTTACTTAGCATCAGTCCATTTAAGTCTCTCCAGGCATGTCTGAAATCATCCTGCTGATTGTTTCTCATAGAACAATAATATCCCATAACATTCATATACCACAATTTATTCAGCCATTTTCCAATTGATGGATATCCATTCAGTTTCCAGTTTCTTGCCACTACAAAATGGGCTACCAAAAACATTTGTGCACATATAGGTCCCTTTCCTTCCTTTAAGATTTCTTTGAGAATAAGCTCAGTAGTAACACTGCTGAGTCAAAGGGTATGCACAGTCTGAAATTCCTTTGAGCATAGTTCCAAATTGCTTTCCAGAATGGTTAGATCAGTTCACAACTCCACCAACAATGTATCAGTATTCCAATTTTCCCACATCCCTTCCAACATTTGCCATTATCTTTTCCTGTCCTCTTAATCAATCTCAGAGGCGAGTAGTGGTGTCATAATTTGCATTTCTCTGATCAATAGTGATATAGAGCATCTTAAACATGATTTCTTACTAAAATGTTTTAAAAGACTTAAGGTAGGGAAATCAACCATTGGATGCCTGTACTAACCCAGATAGACTTTTTTCCTCCATTTTGAAGCCTTATATGCTTGCTGGATGATAGAAGTTTTGAAATAGCAAAATTACTACAAGCCTGTTAGCTTCTAGTATTAGATCATTTTTTGCTGGGTACAAGAGTGGACTGTGAAATTAGCGGAACCACAAAGTGTTTTTGAAAAACTTAGTAGACTCTAGTTCTGTTTATCTTTTGTCAAATTTCCATTTGTCTGTGTTTGATACCATTTTTACAACTATTGCTTTTCTGAAATCACCTCATGTATAGTATATTTCATTCAATCTTTTTGTTGTCACTCTTCATGTAGTTTTTCAGTATAGATGTGTTTAATGTATGTAGAAAATTACAGGCTTTTTTTTTAACCTCCACAATCTTTCTAATACTATATTATTTATTCTATTTACACTTAAAGTTATGACAGTTTCATTTCTCTTCATTTTTTTTATTTGATCTTATAAACTTCTTCTATCACTTTAATATACCCGTCACTTCCCAAATTATATTTGTTCTTCTTAGCTCACTCATTTGCTTACCCCTTATCCCAAATTCCATGAATTTAATTAAATTGTTGATTTTTATTTATTTATTTGAATCCCATTCCTTTGACTTTTCCCTGCTCAAAGCAGCATGCTTCAAAATACTCTATTAAATTTAGTAACATTACTGCATAATAGCTATTTCCATTCATTGTGACTTTCCCTTTATTGTTCTAGCTATTACTGTTCTGATTTCTATATTTCTACTCCTATGCTATAATTTTACACATTAAATGTCCCTAAGCGAAAATAGAAGTACTGGAATATCAAAGTTGATGTCCATTTCATTTCTTTTTGTCTCCCACTAAATTTGTATATATTACTCCAATGATGATGAAGTTTTCAAACATAAGAATAGCAACTTTTTTTTCTTTTATTTTTTTCTTACAAGTATTTAGATTTTATTTATATGCACATAATTAATATTGATACCATTTAATTACATAAAGTATATTTAAATACAATGTTTTCCCCATTTGTCTTTCTTGAATATATATATATATATTCATATATATGTGTATGTTTTATTGAATATAATATATATGTGTGATTTTAGATAATTATCTAAAGTCATGATTGTAATTTTTTGTATTTATATAAAACAGAGATATCAAACACAAGTAGAAATTAGGCCATTGGAAGGAATTGGAAATTGAGTGGCTGCCAATCAAATCAGGAATGGCTGAATAATTTATGATTTATGAAAGTAATGGACTACTATTGTTCTATAAGAAATGAACAGGCTGATTTCAAAAAAGGCTGGAAAGGTTTACTAAACTGATGCTGAGTGAAATGAACAGAAGCAAGATAACACTATGCACAGTAAGAGCAAGATCATGTGATGATCAACTATGACAAACTTAGCTTTTCTCATCAATACAGTGATCCAAGACAATTCCAATAGTTTTGGATCATGGAATGCCATATGCATCCAAACAGAGATCTATGGAATGTATAATTCCAGCTTTTTGGGGGTTTCCTTTTTCTTTCTTGAGTTTTTCACCTTTTTAAATTTTTCTTTCACAACACGATTAATACGAATGCATATTTACATAAAAAATGGGATCACTCATCCATCCATAACGATCTTGGCTGAGCCACATATTGTTTTAGTGTTAAAATGTAACATTTATATTTTATTGTACTTTATTTAGTTTTTGAAATATTTGCCAATTATGTTTTTATCTGTTTCAAGATGTATTCAGGAGGATTGTAGAGCACACATGACCAGTATGCTCAGTGTTGACATTTTTGATTCATAAAGAATGATTTGTTTTTTCTATAATTGCCATCTCCACGTCACTTGATCTTTTTATTTATCTTTATGGTTCTCATAAATAGGTGCTGTTTTCTAAAACATTCTGCAAATCTTCCTTAAGGAGAATTGTCTCAAATGTTTGATATATTTCTTTCAGTGTTTTCCAGACATTTTTCAAGTAGTCAATCATTTCATTAAATTAAAATTATTTTCATTGTTAGTTCCAAATTCTCTATGGGATCAATGTGTCTTTTTATGTAATTCTTTGATTTTTAGATTGTTATTAGGCTTCTTAGCAACTCTCAGAATCCTTGATTTATTTACATTATTATTTCAAGGTCTCAAGTTGTTAATATAGAATTATTCTTTTTTCCTCTGTTTATTCCTTCTTATTTTCTTTATCCATCTTCATCCAAGAATCTTTATTCATATTATTTATTCATAGTATAATGGCCCTTTTTTGACAACTATTTTTAAAGTCTCCCAAGTTTTCTATTATTTTCCTTATAAGGATTTCTTTTATGTTTTATGTTATTATCAATTTGTGTGTGTCATTATTTTGAGGTGAGGAAGGGAAGGCAAACTTAGGGCCTCAACTATCATCACAAAAATGAAAGAACTATTTTGTCAGATGTTATTGAACCATTTTTACAATTTCCCTAAATGTGGGACCAACTCTTTCTTCTATTTGGCCAAATGGCTCAGTATCTCCTATATTTTGCTAGATAATTATTTCTGTATTTTATGACTAAGCTTTGTAAATTTTGGCAGTCTCAAAATCATCCTAAAGAGGTCTACAGGTTTGATAAAAGACATTAGCATCTGGCCCTATGATCAATCACTCACTTATTCAGTATCAAATAATAGGATGAATACTTGTGACAAAGTCCATCTTTAAGAAGCTTGTAGTATAAAGGTAGAGACAACATGCATATACACAATGTCTATATATCAAATCAATAAAAGGTAGATTTGAAAGGAAGGGTTGTAACAGGCAAAGGGGATCAGGAAAAGCTTTATATATACATACATACATATATATATATATGTGTGTGTGTGTGTGTGTATAAATAAATAAATATATATCAATATATCTATATATCTATATATATCTATATATATATTGGAATTAAAAATTCCTTTCAAGACAGCTTAAGTATTATATATACATATATATTATATGTATATAATACTTATTATTATTATATATTATATAGCCATCTTCATCTAAGAATCTTTATTCATCATATTTATTCATAGTATAATGCCCTTTATATAATATAATATATTATTATATACATACACACATACATACATATATATATATATATATATATATATATATATATATATATATAATACTTAAGATGTCTTGAAAGGAATTTTGATTCCAATATTGAAAGTATACAGGGAAAACACTAGTGTGGAGTTACAATCAAAGCTTCATCATGCCAGCAAATATTATATGATAGAACAAGATAGTATTGATAGACTGTAAAATATGAACAGGAATAATATATAAGAATACTGGAAAGATAGAAAAAGGCCAAGTTATATTATGAAAAGCCTACTTGAAAAATAATGGACTTGAAAAATTATGATAGGGATAAAATAGTTCCCATGCAATTTATTAAATAGAGGTATAACAGTCACACATGTGATTTAGGAAAGCCACATTAGTGCTTAGATGAAGGCTAGATTGGAATAGGAAAAGACAGGAGACAGGAATAAATTAGGATGGGATTTTCGAAGTTTAAGATAAAGATGCTAAAGAACTAAATGAGGTTGTGCTCAGAGTGCAAGAGTTATATAGAAAGGAAAAAATGTCAAAATATCAATATTGACTGACGAAACTGGTGGTATTTTACTTAGAGAAGATAAGAGTTAGAACAATCTTCAGATATTTAAATAGCAACTATCAAAGAGAGGTTTACCCTGTTCTGCTTGGCCCAGAATGGTGGAATTAGGAATAGTGGAATGAAACTGAAAGTGGGTGGATTTCAGCTTATTTTAAGAAAAAAATATGTTTGAAATACTTGAAAGAGGAATGAACTGCCTTGAAATATACTGGGTTTTCTATCCTCAATGGAGGGATCCAACAAAGCTAAGTAAATTGTAAAGGATGTTTAAGTTCATTTGTAGGTTAAATGAAATAATGTATGAGATTCTGTTCTTCATGGAGATGATATGATTTAATTGGGAAAAATAATTTAACCAAACTTTCTTTTCAACCTTCTATATACAGTTTTGTGTAAACTAAACTTTCCCACACTAAAATCAAAAAGTTTTCAGTAGTTTCATTTGAGAAATGCTTCCCTAGTCACTATTTTTCTAAGAGGTAAAGGCAGTTTTAAATTGAAAATGGGGAATGAACTCCTAGTTCAAAGTATACTCAGAGGGCAGCTTTGAAACAATAAGCTGGTGGCTGAATCTGTCAGCATCACTTTTCTAATCTAAAACAAGGAAAAAAGTAAAATAAAATAGGTGCAATATGCCTACAAAGCATGGATTTCTGGGTCTTGTGGAAAAAAAAAACTACAGCAAAATATCTTCAATATGGAAAAGAAAATAGTAAAACATTTTATTTTGACTCTGCTGTATGCCTTTCAAAATTGACTAGTGAGGTATAAGGACAATTGGAGAGATTATCTCTACTACTTCTACCAGGAGCCACTTTTTTTTTTTCTAAGAAAAACTCATTTTCTTTGCAAGCAAAAAAATTCAATACAGATGAAATTTCTTGAGCTGTCACATCCCATGGGACCACCCTAACAGTCCTTTTCCTTAATTGACTCCCTTGGATTTGTTGGGACAATCACTTCATGAAATGACAAAGAGTTGCAACTGAACTGACAAAAATTTAGTTTTTTTTCAGCACCAAATAAGAGGATTTTTGATTGACTGAATATTAATGAGTAAACAAGTCACTTCTCACCTGTGATCCTCAGTTTCCTGCTCTGTAAAATCAGATAAAGTAAATAGATTATTTATCAGATCCTTTTAAGTTCCAGTCCTGTGATCTTATACAATTTTTATTGATAGGACTAAGCCTTATGGAATATTTCTAGCTCATTACAAGTCTTCTGATTCATCAAAGGTATTTTCTATCCATTAAGAATTTAATTCTTAATATTAATCTTTAAAAAAACTCCACAAACATAGAAATTTTGTGTGTTTTTTTTACCCCCCAAATTATATAGAATTGAATGATCTCTCTGTAATTCACTTGGGCCAAACCTGAATTGAACTTTGCCAATTCTAATTATTCGAAGGCATCAAGAAAAGAACTGAATGAAAGACAAAAGGCCCTGCTGCTCTTCCTGAGAGGAGTGGGAAAATCCTGTGTGTGCCCGCTACTCTGACATTGAGAAAAAAAAAAAAAAAAAAAAAAAAAAAGCTCAAACCTGCTAATCTTTAATTTAATTCCACTATTACCATTTAAATAGATAAGTAATTAGCTTTTTTGCTAGATTTTCTAGCTTGCTCTTGCTCTTAAGTATCTCCTGTGGTAAGGAGCCAAAAATCATCTTCATGTCCTGAGATTTAAAGGTCAAGGGAAATGCAGTTCATTTTCATTGGAGGAAATAGTGCTGAATTAGGGTATAACCCTGATCATAAGAGAAAGATGCTGTCAAGTCACTCCTATGCTCCTATGATTTTATTTTTATTTATTTATTTATTTTTTGCCATCCCAGTTTCCTGAGACATATTATTTCAGTTATCGATGAGTGGAATGGGGCAACTTAATACTCTGTTATTATTCAAACATATCTAAGAAAACATCAAGATAATGCCAAAGACAGTTAATCAGACAAATTCTTAACATCTTTTTCCTATGTTCAACCCCCATCCTCTACATGAACTGATTAGTTTGTTCTTGAGTAGTATTGATTGCACACCAGGAAGCAAGATACTGTTTACTTGGTTTGCCTTACAGAGAGAAGAAAAGAGATCCAGGTGGCTTAGAGAGTAAAACCAGAATCTTAGAATCAGAGATTTAGAAGGACCTGAGAACTTATCAGATCTAAACTGAAATATAAATCTGCAATATCACCAAGAAGTAGACATGAAACATTTATTAATGAGGATTATTAAAACTGTGGGGATTTCTGAGTACTGGACTGCTATAAATATCACACAGATATTGAGTAGGGTTGAAGAATATTAATTCATTCATCACCAATTTCAGTATCCTGAATTATTGCTATTGGTTATAAAACATGCTTTATAAATTAATGTAAAACATTTTAATTGAATAGGAAAACATGTTATTAGCTACACATATATTGAGAATAAGAACTAAACAGAATGTGAATTGCAACATGTCAGGCAATCGCAATTATTGTCTTCATTGTGTTAGATGGCTCAGCTATGGGAAATTTATCAAAAGGCAAAAGCAAAAAGCCACAGATAACTGGAAGATGCAGGGCAGCATCGGTAAAAGGAATAACCACAACTACGTAATCATGGGTTCACAAATGGAAAAAAAATACACACTGCTAAATGGTCTTTAAATAAAGCACTTTTCCAACACTTTATAACAATATGAAAATAATTGTGGATATTAATGGACACAAGTTCTGAGAGATCTCTTTACACTGTAACTCTATTAAGTTGGTTATATGAAAACAACCAAAGGAATAATCTAGCAATATTTAGTTTGACTCTTTACCAGATTGCTAACTACTAGGAAATACACATAAGTTGGATTCTTAAATTGGAAACATATATATACATAAATATTAGTTATATATATACATAAATATTAGTTATATATATAAATTGGGAAACTCATTAAACTATATCTCAAATCAGTTACTTTTGCTATCTATATGTGCAACAGTTTTCTAATTATTTATAGTCTATATTCAATATTAATAGTATCATGTAATGCAATAACAAACAGTAACAACAAACACTCCATAGTGTCAGTTTTGAAATCAGCTTGGAAAACTTTAGTTAAGTTCCTTAGTCAGTGTTGTTTATGTTGCTGACATCTAAATGGAAAGGCTTGGTCTAGTTGAGCTCTAAGATCACTTTCAACTATAAATTACATTATCGTATATGTGATTTTTACTTGCTCATACTTTGAAAAAGGGAGTTTTAGTTACTTTAAACATTACCATATCAGGTTTTTCTGCTTGCTTATATCTTTCAACACAAATTACGTGGGGTGATTCTAGTCAAAAAACTGGAATAATGATTCTCAATCTTGCTTGTCCAATCAGTGCATTCACTTTAGTGTCATGAGATAAGCAGAGAAGCAGTAAGCAGTGTGCCATGTCATTCACAAAGGCTTCTTCATTAGTATTGAAGTGCCATAGGAATATCTGATATGCAGCTTGGATTTTAAATCATTTCCCAATGACTGAAAATGTTGAGTTTCTATATAACCAGAATACAAAGTGAATATTCATGATATCCCTAGTCTTGTTTACTAAGTGCTTCTTTTTTTTTTCTACTATCTCATTGCAATTGATTTTTCATCAATATTTTTAGGTACTGTTAAATTGATTTCTTAAAATGATGGTGAATGCAACAAAGCATCCCTGAAGCAACACTTATTTCAGTTTCAATTAAGCCAAAATATTTAATAGCATTTAGACCTGTTTCTCTGTATTTTAATTTTTCAGATCATTTTGGCCATTGGCACTGTTTCTAGGCAGTAAACCATCTTGGTATATTGCTTATCTTCAAGGTAAGGAAATAGTTATTACTAACAAACATCACTTGTCTCTATTTTAATAATCTGTTTTGAAGGCCTCCCAATTTTTGCTGCTGGCTTGACAGATTCATATGGTTTCCAATGAAAGTTGGTTCAAAGAGGTGAAAATGCTTGATGATGAATGAACACATCCATTGTAGTGAGGAAAAGAGGAATGCATCAATTATATTGTTGTCTCTTGAAATTACATTGCATGCAACAATGAATTATCCTTTGAGATTCAGGCAGCACACAAGATCTAATTTCTCTAATTAGTTGCCTTATCCCTACTTCTGTTTTCATGGCAGCCATCCACAAGCAGCCATCCCAATCCAAGATGAGTTTTTCAATAAGTGACCAGTGAGACATTTCCCTAACAGTTAAATACAAATATGGGTGAGGACAGGGAGGAAGTGTTATAATTTACGAATTCCCCAGATGATCCTATTTACTAAAATGTTTTCCTTTTGTCCTTTGTTATAGTAAAATATTTTTGGGCTAACCAAATAAAAAATGGTCAATACACAGTATATCACAAGTAACCATATCAGACTAATTTTTTTTCCATTTTCCAGCAGACAGTTTTTACTTAGAAAGCCTTTCCTATCTGAATTTGTCTGTGTATCTATATATGGGTGTCTTTGTCTTAAACTCTTATTTCTATCATCTTAGGTTTTGTGTTTTACATAATATATGTATATATATATATATATATGCATATATATTTATCATATATATGTAGGTAGGTATGTTTGTATATGATAAAATGATGGACCAAAATTCATGATTTAAGTAAAAAGCACAGCTTTGAAGAAACAAAGAAGTAGGAATTTTTACCTAGAGAATCAAAATCGACAAAAGTCATATAAAATATTGACTAGAAATTTGCTCCCCTATTCATCAGACATTGCCTCTGTGCATACAACATGAGTAAATGTTTTATCTTACTTTAAGAATCTTTTGCTATTCCCTGTATTTGTTAATATTTGGGAACATATAATGTTTTAGACAGCTGAAGAGTTTTTAAATTTAATTTCACTCTAAAATTTTTGCTATAGTCTCTGTGAGTTTTATATGTAAGGCTGGGGAGAGGGCATCCATTAGCTACCATTAATGCATTTAAGCTAGTTTGAAAAAGGAAATGGTAAGTCAAACAACTGATTACTTAGATGTGAATTAATTCTATTTTCCCCCTAAAATTAGTCCTGTGTGTATTCACCTAGCCTATATTATAATAAAGGTACTTACAAATCATGGGTAATGCATTTTCTATAGAAAATAAGTATATTTAAAAAATTCTCTATCATCAGTTGTTTATTCTAAAGCAAGGTAGGGAATAGGAGTAGGAAGGGGCAGGATTAGGACTATTTAGACATTGAATCCCAATATTTCAGTTTGGGTGATTGAGCTTCAAAGTTACATAAAATATTCAAAGAAACAGAAAGATCCCAAGACTATAAAATTTAGTTAAAAGAATCAGTATATTAACATAACTTTTAGAATTTAGAATATCTTAAGATCATTTAGCTCCTCTATTTTACAAAAGTACAACCTTAAAATCTGGAGAAGATTCAGGTTCTTTCTTCTTTGATATCAATGAATTAATTTAAACAACAACTAGATAACTGTATTTCAATGTAATTTATTCCCTTTTTAATCCTGCATCTGTTATTGATTTAAAACATTATTCAGACAAGGAGTCCATTAACTTCACCAGTTTTTCTGAGGAATTCACAACATAAAATAAAAGGTTTTATTTAGAAGACCAAGGCTTTAGGAGAATACATGAGGCAATACTCTTACCATACATTTCCACGATCAAACTAAAGTTGCAATAATGCCTTTAGTTCTGAGTGCTATGTTTTTGGGATGTAAATGACCACCTGGTGAGTATCCAAAAGATAGTGAATAGAATGGAGAAGATCCTTTAAATGAAGCCTTATGCAGATCAGTTAAAGGAAACAGCACTCTTTGGCCTGGTGAAGACTGTGGGAAACAATGTCAGCAGTGTCAGTTTCACAATAATCATCAAGGATTGCCATTAATTATATTGTACAATCATTTATTAAATGCCTATTATGTGTACGGCTTTATGTTAGATACTAGGCATTTTTTAAAAGACAAAAAATAGTTCTTAATTTCAAGAATTCTACTAAATTAAATTAAAATTAAATAAATAATTATTAAATTAAATTAAATTCAAGAATTCTACTAAATAACAATATGACAAAACATAGAGACTATGAACAACTATAAGTATAGTAAAAGTTTTAGATAGAAGGCAACTCCTGAACCAAGTTTTGAAAGAAGCTAGAGATTGTAAGATGCAGAGTTGAAGAAATATTTTATTCTAGTCATGGGGAACAGCCAGTTCAAAAGTACTGGAGCAGGAAATGCAATGACAAGTTCAGATTGCTTCAAGTAAGTTGGTTTGTTGAGAAACAAACCGCTAGAAAATGATGTAAAACAAATACAGAAAGTCAGATTAATTAAAAAGCCAAATTTAGGATTGGAAATTTTATTCATGGAAACCCTAAATATTCTTGAAGCAGGAAGTGATTAGAAATATGCTCAAGTATGATCATTTGGAATAGAGATCAGAATTGTTTTTTTCCTGATCCTGATATGGGGTATGGGGATAAGTAGAATCAATAGACAAATATATGTGTATGTGACTCACATATACATATACACACATACATAGATATAGATATAGATATCTTGATATAGACATTTTGATAAAGATCTAGAAATAAATTTATAAATCTTTTTTAAGATGAAAATCAAAAGGAATAAATATAAAGTTGCAAAGTTAGGTACAAAGAATCATCTTCAAAGGTATAAGATGTAGAATTCTATATATCTGTATATCTATATATCTATTTGTATACATATATAAGTATATATGTATATATGATTTAGAATAGATGTATCATCAAATATTTAAAATTACAATTACTCATAAGTGAAATGTGCTTAATTGAGAAAAAATCAGATGAAATTTGTCAGGTATATTTAAGAAGGCACTTGTGTTATAGGTTAGTCTAAATAGTCTAAAATTATTTTCCATTATGATAATCTGTTTCTGGAAATCTGTGACAGAAGCAGTGAGCAATGTCTTTGGATCAGAGAGGAAAGAACTACAAAATCATTGAGGTGATAAAACACAAATTCAAATGTAATAGTTTGAATTTAATAATGATAAATCCAAGGTTTTCAATGGATTCTAAAATTTAACTTAACTACAATGAAAGAATGTGTGTGTATATGTATGTGTGTGTATGTGTAAAGCTAGCTCAAACATAGGAAATAATGACAGTTATCTTGTCTAAAACTAGAATAGTGATTGTCTGAATGTATTTTACACTAGTCAGACCACAAGTGAAAGATTTTGTTCAGTTCTGGATACCACATTTCAAGGACATTGATAATCTCAAAAGCAATCAAATGGTAAAGATAAAGTTTTCATTAATCTTTGAGAGAAGTAGGGATATTTAGTCAGCTTATAGAAGTGCTACAAGAGATATAGTCACTGCCTTCAATTATCTGTAGGATTATCATATAAAAGATACCATTCCATTTCTGAATCTATTATGTTATGGTAGATTTGTTCATAGATTCTAGAATTAGCCACCAATGAGCAGAAATTGTAAAGTGAATGATTTAAGCTTAATGTGAAACAAGGAAACAACCAATAAACAACAAAAAATCCAAATTCCTCATAATTAGATCAGCTTAAAATTTTAAGGTACTAAATAGTTATCATAAGTTAGGGAACTGTCTCTCACTAGAGATCTTTATGCTAAAGTTAGATGACCACCTGTCAAAGAGAGAACATAATTTTTATTATTAATTATTTTTATTATTTCAGGATTGGGCTGGCCTCTAAGGTCCTTTTCATCTTTGAGTTTTCTTTATTCAGCTCAAAAATAAAATAATTTCACTAATATTATGTGATCCTAATCAAGTAATTTTATTGTCAAATCAGAATATAAACCAGAGTCTGTAGCAAATAAATTAAACATAATTGCAAAGATCTTTCAAACTTTTTTCCCCTAACCCTTTCCAAACCCCTCCTGCCCACACATACATATTGAAGGAGACAAAATTCTTGAAATCCTAATAGGTGCCACTTTTGAATCTATTAAGCATAGGGAAGGTGACCAACAAACTCAGAAGTAGAAGCCTAAAACTATCCAATTCTTATTTTTCTTCACTTCCAAACTACTTCTGAAATTTTATTAGAAGGAAATAATAAGCATTTTGTTTTTGAAATCTACATAGAATGTGGTGGATATCTGCATTTTGAATCATGAGATTCTAAAATTATTATTTTGGAATTTTTTTCTTATATTGTAGTGAGTTTTTATTAATCCCTTATTGCTTCTAACTAGTACTTTGATACTTCTGTGACCTGATTTATTTGACTCATATACCTCCCATGTAAAACACTGCAGATTGATTTTTTTTTCCCCACAACCTATCCAGCTGTCTCTTTATCCTATGCAATTTTTTTTTTCATTTATTTTATAAGTGCTTTGCAATTTGACCACTCAACATTCTGGACAATTTCTTCTAACTCTCTTGACTTTATGCTAAAGGGTTACTTCACTCTTATGTTATCTTCTTTTCCAGTCATCCAGATTAGAAGAATTACATATAGCCTACTTATCACCTCCATGTGTCATACTGTTGCCAATGTAGGTACAATTCTTTAAGGAAATAATATTGCATGATTCATAACTATTTAAAATAGTTCTCCAATTCAAGAAAAGCTTGGAGGTTATTAAAGCAACAATTCAACAAGTATTTATTAAGTACTTATTATATATATATATGTATATGTATATATATGTATATATATATATACATATATATATATGCCAAATGCTAAGCATTGTAAATGGAAAACGGTAACAAATAAAACTAGTTTTTCACTTATAAGAGTTTTCATTTTAATATGAGACAAAATAAGTAAATAATTTGAAATATACAAGATTCAGAGTAAATTGAAGTATCTAGTATCTAGAAAACTGTATAATAAAAGCTTCCTGTGGAAGGTGAGTCTTATAGAAATGGCATAATATTATAAAGTTGAGGGAGGATAAGGAGGCAGATCATTCCAAGGAAGATGAACAAGTAGTGCAAAGACACACATCTTTAAAGATGGAGTATTATATAAAATGAGTAATTAGGGTCATCTGAATAGATTATAAAAAATATAAAGGGGAATATTGTAGAAAGATTGGAAGGTAAGAAGGAGTTAGATTATAAAAACTTTTAAATGCCAAATGAAGAGTTCAAAAGGAATAAGCAATTAAAAAAATACCTACGCTATTACAGATACTATGCTAATCACTCTAGAAATGCTATCTTATTTTGTCCTCTCAAAACAGGCCCATATGGTAGATATTATTAATAAACCTCATTTTACAGATGAGGAAACTAACGCTGAAGGAAATTAAGTGACTTGCTCAGGTTCATACATCAATTTATTATCTGAGGTCTGTTCTCTTATTTTGTGTCTAGTGCTAGAGACATTGATTGTATCACCTAACTTACTTTACATTTGATTCTGGAGCTAATTGGGAACAACTAGACATCATTGAAAAGGAAAGTAACATGTTCAGACTAGTGCTTGGGGAAAAATGATTTTTGCAGATATGAGGAGAATGGATTGGAGTGAAGAAAGATATGAGGCAGAGAAACAAATTAGAAGTAGAACTTTTAGAAGTAGAGCAAAACAAAATAGAACTGCAGTAGTCCTGTTGGGAGGTGGTAATTATAGGAATTATAATGGCAAATGTGTGAATAGAGAGAAGAATTTTTTAAAAAATGTGATATATTATAAAAGTAAACATAATAAGATATGTTGATTCACTGGGCATATACATTGAGTAAAAGTTAACAATTCAAGGCTTTCTTTCTTCCTTCCCTATTTCCTTCCTTTCCTTCCTCTGTCCATTTAGATGATCATACACTTAACTACACATACTCTTAAAATCTTTTTTTCTCTTTTGCACCCTTGAAGCCTTCCAAGATATACTGGGATTTACTGACTACATTTTGTATTTATGGAACACGCCTTAAAACCATAACCAGTCTGATTGTCATTGACCACTAACATGTCCTCTGCTAAGTCCCATTTCTTCATTGTTGGGATCCTGATTGAACCAGCAATCATTTTAATGCTTTGGCCTGAAAATCTGAGGGTCTACTTTTCTCAGATTCATTCATTCATTTATTTAGATTTTAGGGGAGTGACTAGGTGAAAGAGGAGATTTTTTTTGCCTCAGTTGCTCCCTATCTTTAATCTCTGAATGGGTGTAGCCTCAGTCATAAGAAAACCTTTTGAAGACCTTAGCTTAAAAAGTTCAAAGTCTCCCATTTCATCCATGGCCACTTCAAGTCATCTTGATCTATATCTTGCCACCACACCCAGATGTCTCTGCAGGGGAAAGTGAGGCAGGTGACTTTGCCCAGACCTCCCTTACTTCAATCCAATTCACTTGCATGGAATGGCATCACTTCCCAGATGTCATGGACCTCTTCAAGAATGAAGGACAAACAACGACTACAACAATCATTACAACAACAACAATTGAGGATGAACCTCAGTTTAACAATCTGGGTAAATCAAATAGTGGTGGCACCTTTAAAAGTAATAGAAATATTTAGAAATCAAGATAACTTTCAGGGGAAAGATGATGTATTCTTTTGTAGGTACAGATTGTTTAAGATCCCAGAAAGAAATCTCATAGATAATCAATGATACAGCACTTGAATTCAGGAGCGAAATGAAGGCTAGCTATATAAATTTGGAAATTATGGACATATGTATAGTAAGTGAACCCACAGGAGTTTCTGAGTTCACCAAGAGAAGATGTCTCAGAATCGATTTTTAAAGAATGCTCACTGTTTTCATGTCTTGGATATATTCTCAGCTATCAAAGAGACTAAAGAGAGAACAAGTTCATGAGAATCCAAAGAGGCGAGAATATTTAGAAGGAGCAGGTGATCAATACTATCAAATATTACAGAAATGTTGAGGAGAATAGGTATTGAGAAGTCAAAGACTGGCAATTAAAAGATCACTGACAACTTTGAAGAAACCCATTTACGTTGAATTGTCCTGTATAATTTTAGAGATAAACTGAAAACATTAAGCATTGATACCATTTTTAAGGAGTTTAGATGAGAAGGGGAGTAATAAAAAACAATAGCTAAGGAAGTAGGATTTAGTTAGGGATATTTTTAAAGAATGGAAGACATATGAACAATTTTCTAAGAAAGAGAAAAGAAGATCTAGTATATAGAGAATGAATGTTTAAATGAGAAGGGATAATATCAGAAAACAGGTGTTGAATAAGAATGAAAGGAAGAAGTTAAAAAAGAAATGTTCCATGAAAAATAACTTCAGGAATAATATATTTAGGTGCCTCCCTGACAAGATAAACTCAGGGATAATATGACACAATTAAAAAACCTTTCCATTTAAATGGAAAAATATAGAAGCAATTGTAGAAATATTGATTGTTCATGGGTAGACTATGAAAACGTAAGCTATTCTTATGTTAATTTATATCAACTATATGTATATCTAAGTTAATTTGCTTCATGAGTGCTATTCCAATCAACCTAAAATTATTTTATAGAGCTAGAAAAAAAATACAAAATTCATACAGAAAGAAGATTAAAATTTCAAGGTATTCAATGAAAAAATGAGCATGAAGGTGGTCTATTAGTTCCAGACTATTTCAAAGTATATTACAAAGTTGTAATCAAGATGTAATCTTGGCAAAGTCAAAATGGTATAGAGAAGCCAAGAAGTTGCCTGAGATCTCCCAGTTTCTCTCTGAAACAACTTGAAATCAAACCTCTGAAAAGATTCTAGAGTGACAAAACTTACAAAGAAATGAAATGAAACCATTTTCCACTTTGAGAAAGTTTGGAAAGACTTCAGGAAAAATCATTCTCACTTGACTAAAAGGTGAGCATAGCCCAACACTCAGATAAACAACTGAACCTTTCAGTCTTGGCTTAGTAGAACAGTGGAACAATAAAGTGTAAGGTAGAACCTTCAGTCCCAGCAGGAAAAAAAAATTACTAGCCATGAAACCAGACAACAACTTGTACAACTATATCAGGCTACTATCAGCTCTGTGCACATGTCACCAGACATACAGGCCCAAGGGCTTAGAACCAAAGATCAAGGCACACCAAAGATCAAAACTAAACAAGTAGCAGAGCTCAACTTTAAAAGCCATGAAATAGGCAACAATAAAATGAGCAAGAAACAAAAAAGAACCTTGACCATAGAAAGCTACTATAATGACAGGGAAGATGAAAACACCAACTTAGAAGAGGACAAAATGTGGAAAAATAGGGGCATCAATATACTGAGTATAGCACTGCAAACTGGTCCACACTTTCTAGTGAATAATTTGGAAATATGTCCGGGTATTTCTATCAAATTGAAAGGAATGGTTAAACAAGTTGTGGTATATGAGTGTGATGCAATATTATTGTGCCATAAGAAATGACAAGCAACATGATTCAGGGAACAATGTGGGAAATGATATAAATTAGTGCAAAGTAAAATGAAAATTGGCAGAACATTTTATGCAGTAATGGTAAAGTTGATCAACTGTGAAAGTCTTGGCTATTGTGATCAAGACAATTCCATAGGATACATGATGAAAAAAAATATCTCCACCTCTGGAGGTATCCTTATCATTTCTTCTCCTTTTTTTTTAATAGGATATACTTTTTTACTATGGTAATCCTTTTATGAGGTAGTTCCACTCTTACTGAATATGTAAATATTTGATGTAGATCTGTTGGCTGAGAGCTTCTATTTCATATTGATACTCTTCTCTTTCCATTTTGTCCATAACTAATTTTAGGATAAACTGGATTTACTGGATTTTAAATTGAGTTTTCCTCAATCACCTCTGATTATTTGCAATTTTATAATTCACAATCTTCTGAAATTCTCATTAGTGTATGATAAATAACATTATTTTGGGGTATTAATATCATTGACTTTCAAGGATGGGTTTACAGACACAGGTAATTTCTGGCTACTTTAGGAAACTTCATTGAGGTATTTTTGTATGGGGTATTATCATTTTTATAATATTTTACAAGAAAGAATATGCTTGTATGTATGTGTTTATATGTATTTATATACATACATATATATATATATATATATATATATATATATATATATATATATATATATATATGAACCTTATAAGTTATCTTATTATTTTAGTCTAATTTATTTTATCTATTTGGTATAACTGATTTTAGTCTAATATACTTTTCATATAAGGAAACTCATGTTTACAGAAATTAATGTTTCCAAAGTCATCCATTTAGATAGTAACATAGTTGAGATTTGAAACCAAGTTTTCTACCTCTAGTGTCATGGTGATAATCATGCATTTCCTGGTTAAATTCTTTATTGTGATGTTGGTTGTTGCTGTTCCTATCCAAAAACTATAAACATGAAGCCTTTACACATCAATTTATTAAATACCTACTTTCTTCTCAGTAAGGTAGACAATGAAAACAAGATCATAACAGTACTTGCTTTCATGAATCTTACATTCTATTGAGGAAACTAAAGCATGACTGCATTAAAAATAATAAATACCAAATAAATAGAAAATTCATTTACCTTAAGAGGGAAGAGACTGATAGTACATGAAATCAGCTAAAAGCTTTAAAAGAGGTAGCATTTGATCAAAACTTTGAAAGAGAATTAGGGATTCTCAGATGAAAAGGTGATTATCAGTCATATATTTTTCCATTTCTTAATCTCGAAACATTATTTTCCATTTCATGTTCACCAACCTTTTATGTGCCCAATTTCACAATTAAGTCTTCTTATATCGTTGTATTAGATGGGAAGATCTCATCAACTCAATATTCTAAATTGTATTTTTCTATTCTATCATGTATTTCTCTATTCTATCATGTATAAGAAATGATGGAAAAGGAAGAGCTAATTCCAGAATAATTTGCTTGCTCATATATATCAGAAACACTACAGAAGGAAATAATCATATAGTAACACTTCCTATTTTCAAAATTTTCATCATTTTGAAATTTTAGTATTTATTTTTTAATTTAGTATTTATTTTTAAATATTTATTTTATTTAAAATAAATTTATTTAAAATATTTATTTTATTTAAAATGAATTTATTTAAATATTTATTTTAAAAATTTATTTATTTTTTAAAATATTTAACAATTATATATAAACAATTTTTGCAAATTGAGTCCCAAATTCTCTAACTCTGCCCCTCTAACACCTATCCCTTGAGAAGCAAGACAAATAATTTTGATAATGCATATGAAAGCACAAAATATATATTTCCATATTTGCAAAAATAAATGCTTGCTAAAATAAGAAAAAATATTAAAACTATGTTTCCATCTACACTTCCAGAATTCATCAGAAAAGAAATAATGGATAATGGATAAATGGATAAAATGATAATGGATAAAACAGCTTTAATCTGGCCAATCTAGAGAAGACCTTGCTGAAGGGAGAGACACTCAGGTGAGAAATTTTGAAAAAATGGAAAATTTTAAGAATGAAGTGCATTTCCAAGAACACAACAGCCACGATATGGTTAGTTTCTCATTTCTAGAAAAATCTTAAAAGTGCTTATTGTCTTCCATAACAGCATCAGAAGCAGTATCAACAACAGATAACATTTATATAGCACTTTAAAATTTTGCAGAACATTTTACAAATAATTTATTTTATCTTCACAAGAACAGTGGGATATAGATGCTATTGCCAATGAGAACTGAGACAAAAAGAAGTAAAGCAATTTTATGAAAATCACACAGCTGAAAAGTGACTAAAGTAAAATTGAAAATCAGACTTGCCTGACTTCAGGGCTAATGGTAATATCTATTGCCCTACCTGATCATCTAATGAAAATGGAGTTTGTTTCATTGGTATCTGTGTTTCTGTCTTTTACAATTCTTGACTGCTCTGAAGCATTTTACTATTTTAATCATCTTATTCTCTTAGAAATTCTCTCCAAACATGGTTTTCATGACTTCTTTATTTATTATTGCTTTGTCTGCACAAATCCTTCTTTGTTATCTTTGTTAAGTTATCATCATGACTTGAATCCAAAAATCTGTTATGGGTCCTCTTTTTATCACTTTACATTTTCAATGTCATTGATTTCATCAGCTTTCATGCATATCATTATCATGTCCATAGCCATGATTCATTTTATATCTTTGAGTTATATATCTGGTTAACTTTTCTCTCCAGAGGTCCAGTATAAGATCATAACTACTTATTTGACAAATTCAACTAGAAAGCATGAAAACATTAGAGTTAACATGTGCAGAAAGATAATCATTTTGCTGACATAACCAGCTCCAAAATACTGTTCTTTTAAAGTTTCCTATTATTGTCAAGGGATATATCATCCTTCAATTTCCCTAGATTTCAAATGTGGGGATCATTTTCAACTTTCTCACCATTATGCATACTTATTTAATCTCAAAGGGGTCATCTACCTTCCCGCTACAATCTTCTTGAAGTAAGTAAGTTTGTAATTTATATATATTTTACTTCTAGCACCTGGCATTATGGATGACACATAGTAGGCTCTAAAAATGCTTATTTGAATGAATAAAGTAATGAAATAGACTTTTACATATTTTCTATACTAAGCTATATCATTACAATCACACAAATGCTTGATATAGTGAATATGAAATTTCAAATTTTAAAAAAATATCCTATTGATTTTAAACTAAAATTTTATTTCTTAGAGTAATATGTGAGTTTTAACTTCTCAATGAAGTCCTACTTATATAATATTTAAATATATGTTATACATATATAAATATATGTGCTATAATGATGTACCCATAATAAACTTTTCTTAACATACCACTGAAAATTATTTTCAATAAAGTATAAAACTGTTTTGAAACTTTTGAAACTTTTTAAGGGAAAAACTAAGCTAACTTGGATAGACAAATCCTTATAAGTAACCTTGGATCAAATCATCAATTAGCCTTACTCATAATCCCTAGTCCAATCTTGACAGTGTTATAAATATTCCATTCTTATCACAGATACTTTTGGAGGATGAAGATCTTGGAACTTGGGGTCTTTTCTTTATCTCCAAGCTTTACTTTACCAGTATCATAAAAAAATCTTGATCAAAATCCAAATTTATGACTGGCTTTACATAGATTGGAACTCATCTAAAATCTTCTGAATGAACATGAACACTGCTCTGATACAGTTGTTTTCTAGAAGTCTTAAAAGAGTATTATATTTTGGTCCTAGTCCACTCAATAGAGATCATCCTAGCAATAAATACTCAAAAATAATGGAAGTATTCATGTTGGTCAATTAAATTAATTCAACAAATGCTTAATGTCCACTGAGTACATCTGTCAGTTTATACATATTTTAATGACACAGCTGATATACAAAGCTTTGGTTCCAAAACCAAATAAGATATGTGAGCAAACTAGATTGAATTTGGGGAAATTTTACAGAACTCTGATTGATCCTAAGTTTCACTCCATTCCAATTTCCAATCTTCTTAACACTAGTATTTTTTCTGGTAATAATATATTAAAATAAGCCATGAATGTCCCTAATTTCATGACAAGCTATAGGTGGATAAGATTAACTATGAAATTCTTTCTAGATCAAACACTATGATCCTATGATGGACTGTTAAGGACCATACATAGGTGAAGGAGTAGGGTAATTCTACTAGAGCATCCCCAGCTGTGAATCATAAATTTGATTCCTTTTGGAGTAAGTATCAAGTCCTATATGACTAAAAGATGAAGTTTATTTAGAAAAAATACATATAGGTCAATAGCTGTGTGTGTCAAAAATTCAGTGTTTGACCTGATTAATCTAACCAAGATGATGGATAAATGTCCATGAAGGATTTATAACAATACCCAGAAAAAAACATTTCACTTAATAAGATTGAATAAGTAGTAGGTCATGACAACAGTTGAAGAAAACAGCTGTATTTATTAAATTATGAATACTGAAATGGAACTTAAAGATATATATATATATATGCTAAACATCAGTACCTCTAAGTTTTCTTGGTGAAAAGGCACTATAGAGATTCTGATTTTGACCAAAAATTATAACTAAAATGTAACAGGATATTAAGCTTTATAAAAATCTGAACTAGATGTACAAGACCATTATGTACAGAACTGATTGATTACATCTCAAAAGTTATTTTGTTTTAAATAATGATTCATTCATTTCACCATTCTTTTGAATTTTGAAGACTCTGATTAATGTCATTGCATTTAAAAAACAAATCTCTTTTTAAGTCAGAAAATGAGAGAATATTTATAACAGATTGGGAAGTAGGAGAGCTAGATTTTATTCCTGAATATGATGTTGCTATCAGATCTGTGATATTGGACAAGTCACACTCTTTCTCTTGACTTTCCTTCTTCATTTGTGCCACATTTTATTAATCAAAACTTTGTACTTCTTTTGCTCTAAAATGTAATGCTATTTTTGAGTTGGAACATATTTATTGCTCAATATGAGCCAGTTCTATATTTAAGATGAGGAACCATTCACAATTTTAACAATGAACATAAGGGAAATGCTACATGGAAATTCTGAGATGAAAACATATATAAGATTAATAGGAATTTTGTGCTTATCCAACTTAAAATAAAACCTATATAATAGGAAAAGTGTGGAAATGCTCTGGAAAACATAAAAATCAAGGACAGAGTCTGAATTATAAGTTAATGTAGTATGTCAGAAAAATGTTTCACTTTTTCCCCCTATGTATCTCCAGTACTTAAGCCAGCTCTTGGAAAATTGATTAAACTGAAATGATTATTGACTGATTATCTGATTAATTCTTTCAAAGACTCCTACATTCATTTAGTGCAAAACCAGAAGTATGTCCCATAGCATTTGGCGTGGATCTTTTTGTAAAAGGCTGATGATCACACAGTGAATATTTTTATTTTTCTTAGAAAAATGTATTACAAGTTCTATAATCTCAATTTTTTTCAATAAAGTGCATATTCACACAAAGAACAGTATAGGTTATGCTGAGAAACATCATGGATTGTATTAAAATATCAGTAGAACAAAAGACAATTCTGTGAGTAACTGTTTACAGGGGAAAATTATTTATACACATACACATACACTCAAATTGTATTTTTATCTTCTCTTTCAATGAGAAGAATGGAGATGGAACAAAAATGGTTAAGGAGCAATTTGTAGGATCATGGATTTAAAGTAAAAGGGACCTTGCAGATCAAGAAATTCACTTCCCTCCCCATTGTATATAAGTGGAAACTAGGTCCAGATGAGCCACATGCTTAAATATAAGGAATTATGGTTGTTGAGCTGTGTACACTCAATGATACTTGAAAGATCACACAGAGAGGAAATAGAGCAGAATTTGGAAAGGAAATGTCATGATTTTCAAAAGAGGGAATAATTTTGGAGTCTCCAAACTATATTTTAAATTTTTAAAAAATATTTTAAAAGGAATAGTTGAAATCCACCATGAATACATAAAATAAATATCTAACTACTGTTTTCCCTCCTTTATTTAATAATTACTTGATTGGTAAATCAAAGGATTTCTCAAAAGAGCTTACTTTTATTTTAACAAAGGATTTAATTTTTGTTGTTCAGTTGTTTCAGTTCAGTTTGTTGTTCAGTTCAACTCTGCATTTGGGGCTTTCTTGACAAAGAGAATGAAGTGGTTTGCCATTTCCTTCTCAGCTCATATTATAGATGCCGAAACTTACTGTTAGCAAATGTCTGAGGTCATTTTTGAATACAGGTTTTCCTGATTCTAGGTTTAGCACTCTATCTAATATCTCACCAGGTTGCTTCTGTGCCAAATTTTGCTATTTATAGCAAAAATAGTCATTTCCTTTTTTTGTGGACAAGATGGAAGGATATGTTTTAGATATTGCAGTTGTGAGTTGGTTCTGGAACTGATTAAAAGGCTGAACTTGAATAATTGTTGTTAATGTTTAATGTCAGTTTGGGAGAAGTTCTCCATTGGAAATCTCTAAGATTTTACGATGAATACTAGGTTTCTTGTTTTATATTTTTATTAAAAAATTTGACAAAGTCAAAGATAGCCTGCTTATTAAATTTGTATATAACAAAGAGATGTGTTAGAGTATAACAAATAGGATTACAGTTAGGATTATAATAATCTTGACAGCCTAGTAAATTTTGTCAAATCTAAAATAATGAAATTAAATAAATGTGATATATTACTCTTGAGTTCAACAAGTTAATTTTAGAGATAGAAGAAAGATCCATCACTAGACAGTAGTTTGTTTAAAAACAATCTGCAGGTCTGAACAGCCTCCTTGATAGTATAAATATGCAGCACAACCACAGCAAAAACAATAACCACAAAACATTTGTAACCTGGTTTTCAGCATGTTCACTTTAACTGACATGGAGCCCTCTCTATTGCCTAATATGTGGGTGGGAGTAACCAAATTGACTGATTGCCCATAAGGTCGCTCTATACAATCACGCTAACATTGAAGCCCTGAAAAGTTGGGGATATGTGGGACTCAAGCCCCAGTGTGGTTTTGAACTTGGTAATGGGACTGCTCTTTATGGAAATTAAGATAAAATTTGTACCTAATTCTATTGCAATCCCCAGAGATTGAGTTTGTACAGGGAGGGAAAGTTATAATCATAAGTATCTGAACATACTCCTCCCAGTCATATAGCAGACAGAGTCTTTTCTAGAGCTTATGTGGTACTGAGGGGAAGAATAATTATACCTTCCATGTGAATGGAATACATTTTTCATTATAAATTTTGAAGTGAATATCCTGGTTAAACAAACAAACAGAAAGCTCTGCTTTGTATATTAGTAAACTTTTATAAAAGAGAGACATACACATATGCACAAAGACAGAGAGAGAAAAAGAGAGACACAGAGAGAAAATGAGACACAGAGACAGAAACAAAGACAGACAGACAGAAACAGGAAGATCAGTAGAGAGACACAAAGAGAGACAAAAAGACAGAGACAGAAACCCAATGATTAAGTGATAATCTACTCTGCTTTGCTGAAATCAAAGATGAATCTGTTTAGTTCTTGGTAACATAGAGGAAGGATATTGCTAAGTTAAAAAGTATCAGGGGCGTAATCAGCCTGGTGAATGGTCTCATGGTAATGATGAATGAGTATCACTTGAGGAAACTGAGCATGTTTAATATGGAGAACAGAAGATTCAGGAATCACCATCTATTTACCTTTAAATGGTTGAGGCAAAAGGACACTTACCTGAAAGGAGAATAGGATTTATTCTGTTTGTTATCATTTGTTTTCAAAAAGGACTCAAATGACATCCCTATTGGGTCGAGATCCAGTATATCTGCCTGTGGAAGACCTAAGCAATAGGAACTCATCCCAGAGGATCAAATAAGTAGTAAAAAGGTGGACACTGGAGATAACATTTAGGCTAAATGCAAGGAACATGATCCTAATAATTAGAGTTAGACAAAAGCAGAAAGGGCTGTGTGAGAAAAGGTAGGGAGTTCTTTCTCTCAAGAGATCACTACCTGGCAGTTATGTTTCCCAAGCAGTTCTATTCACATGTTTGGACTAGATGCCTTCAGAGGTCCCTGTAACTTTGGGGGTTCTGGGCTTTCTATAATTTCTATAATCCCCTTGTTTCCTGCCATTTCTTCCTTGCCAAGCAGGCAGTTTTGTTAGGCAAGCGCCATCTGTCCACAAATGGCTAAATGGATTCACCTGTTTTGTAGCTGATGAATTTTCAATCACGACAAAAGAGACTGAATGTCAGGAAATGCAGCCCACATCCCTCACACTCTGCTAATTACTCAATTGTCAGGATAGTGGGAGATTTTGTTTGTGGCAATGGTGGTTAGTCTAACAAGTCTTTATTTTTAATGCCTTGGTGATTCTCTTAAGCTTTTCATTCACTAATGAAGAGAAAATGGTCTCTCTTTTAAAAATTTTTTTGGCAACATCTCTCACTCTAGCCCCCTCTCATCCATCTTAAAGGAAATTTTACACATATGGTCATGTTGGCCATGTTCTCAAAAACAAAATACAAAAGAAGTGATTTGTGCATTTCAGACATGGGAATATTTGATCCTCTATTCTCCACATTTCCTAATGTAAAATAGGCTCCTAAAACTGAAAATAAATCAATAAACATTTATATTTCTTTAAGACAATTCACAAAACAGAAAACTATAGTCAATACTCAAGTTATAATTTATGAGCAAATAAAAACTGAGTAAAATACAGTGTGGAAAAATAATGACAATAGAGTAGATTGAACAAATGGGTCCAAAATTGGAATCTTCCATCTTACATGATCTTGATTTACTAAATTATCCCACCCAGGAAAATGCCAGACATACAGAAAAAGAATGGGAAATAAAGCAGCCAGTAACCTGGGTCTCCTCTCAGCCATTGACTCATTCTCTAAGTTTCATACTGTTTTTCAGTTTGATCATCTGTATAATGGAGTTGGGCAGGATGGTCCATAAAATACCACCTAGACTTTAAATGCTATGAATTTTGACTGAATATCTATAAAGAAAAGTATCTTTTAAAGCCTAATTTTGCATCAAATTAACAATTAAATATCTGACATATGACCTCTCATGAAACTTACCAGGATAGGCTTACTGTGGCAAGTAAAAATGGAAAAGGGCTCATTTAAGGAAAAGGAAAACTGAATTTGTCTTGAAAAATCATTTCCTCAAACAAATGTGAATTAAGAGCTTATTGGAAAACTGGCAAGGCAACCCAGACTCTACTTAAAACAACGCCAATATGAAATAAAGGTTCACTGTTTGAAGAAAATAAATAAACATGCTTTTGTCAATATTTTTCTGTTTTATCCTGATTTTAGAGAAAGTTCAGTCATTTTTCTTCCCATTTACAGTAAACTCACTTGAAACATTGATAGTCATCAAAAGTAATATTGGAAATAACAAACATCTTTGCCGGAGAGTATTGGAGAATAGTTCTTTATCATCCAGATCACTGAATTTGTCATGTTCTAAAATTATTTCATTCCATGTGGCATTCCCCATTGTCTTTTTTTTTTGGGAGGGGGAAGGATGTCACAGAATCATATGAGGAAAATTTAGTCAATCAGTGATCATTAACAAACATGACCTCAAACAAGTAATCAACTTAAGGCGTTGAAGTGATTAGGAGCTGGTAAGCTATAGGGAACACTCCATATAAATCTATTTCTATGTCCTATCCATCTCTCTATTTATATAATCACTTATCAATCTATCCATCCATTTATCTATCTATCCATTTATCTATGTACATATCTATCATCTATATTTCATCTATATAGGCTAATAACTGTAAAATGTTCAATTTAAGGTTAGATTTTCTTTAAGAAATTATGCTTTCTAAAATATATTATATTTCCCTTTGGAAACTATCTTTCTGGAATTAGTTATACCTAGGAACTTTGTAGGGGCCTTTGACTTGCTATGTACCAGGGTTTTTAGCAACTACATCCTTTAACTCAAGATGGATTTGGAAACAGGTCAACCTGCGACTTATGTTTCAATAAAATATTCTTGTTATTAGCTTTCTTTGCCCTCTTGGTGTTCCTTGCTGACTCAACAGTATTTTCAATTTAGAATTTCTAATCCATGGTCATTTTAGTACCCACAACTTGTATCTCAAGTTCATGGTATAATTGCATTAATCAATGATGTATACAAATTATGAACACTTATAATTCCTCCTTTCCATGTTTAAATTTGAATGTTATTTCTGGTTTTGTATTGTTGTTTCCTATTGTCCTGTTGTTAGCTTTCTCTGTTCCCCAGGATAATAAATCTTGCAAATAAAGCTCAAAGCACCATGTCTATGATTATTAAGTGTGAACATCTGAACATCCTCATCTGGTCATACCAACAGGCAATCTAGAGATCTAGCCTTGCATTGTTACTAAGATTATATGTCATTTTCTAGATTTAAAAAAACGTACTTAGAAACTCAGTGCTGAAATGGCTGGGCTTGGCATAGGAACTTAACACTCTAAAACTCAGAACAATAGGTCCCAGGATTCTCAATACCTTATTAGACTTGAATCTTCAGTTTTCCATACCTCTTGTTGTTTGTCCTTTGTTCTTGAAGAGGATCATGACAGCAGGGAAGTGATAGCAGGACATGTGAGTGAATTGAATTGAAGCAAGGGAGGGCTTGCAAGGTCACTTGCTCACTTTCCACTCCAGAACCATCTCTTCCAGTGGCAAGATAAAGATCAAAAGGACTGGAAATGGTTCTGGATGCAATGGGAGATTCCACCTTTTTAAGCTAAGGTTTTCAACAGGTCTCAGTTTGAGTAAGGCCACTCCCATTCAGTGATTGAGGAGGTAGCAAGTGAGGCGAAGAATATCCTCTTTCACCTTGTTCCCCCCCCCAAAAAAAATCTAAATGAATAAATGAGTGAATCTGGGTAGGGAAGACTCTCAGGGTTTCTGACCTAAATGGAGCTTTGCATGGGACTTGTAGTCAATTAGAATCAGATGATTTTGGTTTAAGGCATGGTTCTCAAGAAAAAAAAAAAAAAAAAAACATCTAAAAACCCCAAGGTATCTGTGCCTTTTTAAAAATAACCAACATTATTTCCTATCCTCTATAGGTTCCTATATCTTCTTTTTTGTTATTCAAGTTCAAACACTGAATCATGAGCCAGTATTAAGCCCATCAGTAGATATTAGACAGGATTCTCCTTTGAAGATATGAATGTAATGCTTATGATATTCTAATGGACATATTAGCCTTACCATTAAACATTTCATAGATCTGAGGAGTGAAACATTTTGCAAATATGCCCTTACCTATACAATTGGTAAATAAACAACACAGTAAAAATCTTTTATATCCTTATAGACAATTGGAATTAGTGAATAAGCTCAGTTATGATTTCTTCTCATCTCTTTTCATGACCTTTCTACATTCGTTCAATCAGTATTATAAACAGGACACATTTATGAGGTAAACTTTTTCTTTATTGTTAAAACATTTTAACAAACATCTCACTCCTTTTTTGTCCCACAAATTCATCATCTTTAAATCATTGATTTGTTGATTGGTATGAAAACATATTAATATAAGGGTTCCTGCACATGCAATAATTTCTAAGATAGCTCTAAGAACATTGCCTTTAAAAGTTTATAAAATACTTTGGCAAATAATGCATACAACCAAGAAAGAATTAAAATAATGATGCATATATGAGTGCTAAGATCAATGTGTATAGAGAAATTAAAAAAAATGAGAGGAACCCAAAGAGTCGGTTGAGAAACATTCTTTAAGCAGAAACACTTTTGAGCAGAAAAAAAAAAAAAAACTGAAAATGAAGAAAGGAGCAGAAAAAAAGGAAGAGTACATGTAAGGAATGGCAATAGTTTAAAGTTTCTAGTTATGGTTTATTTGTGAAACCATGAAGCTTCTAATTAGGGTTGAAAGAGACAGATTGTCAGCGAATCATATAATATTAGATATGAAGGACAGAAGTCAATAAATAGGAATGTCTTCCAAGACCACAGGAAGACTATTTTTTTCTTATTATATAAGTAATGAGAAATTATATGAGAATGAGATTTCATTAAGTTTAGTCCATCAGTTATGTATATAAAAGATTAGCAAGATGGACATATTGGAAAATAGTAAGGAGTTATAAATATATTATCTCTATCTATCTAAATAAACAATATGTCTGGGTGTAAAATATATACACATATATGGACATGTAGCCACATTTTTGATTAGTATGCATAAGTACATATGACATATGCCTAGGCAAATACATATGACATGGTTATAGATGTATAGTTCTATAATATATATGTGAGCCCTTCATTTTTCAGGAAAAAATGGCTATCTATCATGATGGCTATAAGATATAATAAAGAACGAAAAGTTAAAAACAATTCTAAGTCTCAAACTATATACACAACTATGAAAATTTTGGTACATTTGACAGAAAAATAGAAACAAAATTTCAAATTGATTTGTGGGTAAAGGTGATGAGATAGATTTTTTAGTTTGATGGAATTTGAATTAAGAATCTTTTCAAATGAAGAGTTCTTATAGATAGTTGGAGGTAGAGGACATCAACTTGGCAATAAGAGCTAAGTGCTAGAAAAATAACTATCACTTATCAAGAATTTTATAATTTTTAAAGCATGATGCTAGCATTATCTTTTTATGATTGATGATTTCTATTGAATATAGGATTACTTCCATATCAAGGAGAAATATGTTACAACTCAAAGAAACAAATGTCCTGTCCAGAGTAATAGATGTAAAAATATTTGATATAGGATTTGAAGTTAAGTCTTTTATCTCAGAATTTCATGAACTTAATACATGTTTGAACATATTCAATGTAGAAGGGATAAAGTAGAAGAGTATACTATAATTATTCCTATTTTATGGAAGAGGAAATTGAAGCAAACAGAGAATAGATACATTTCCAAGGATCACATATATAGAAATTATCTTAGGGGAACTTGATTTCTAGTCTTACTAACTCCAGGCCCAGCATTCTGAGAATCGCGCTTTACAGAAAGACATAGCAAAAGAAATAGTATTCTAAGGACAATATTTAAGGAAAAATCTAAATTAAGTGACTTTAACCTGAAATTATTCTAGCCAATGAGAAAGAATAGTAGTAGCTTTTGTTTCTTCATCTAGACAATCTCCCTAAACAATCTCATCCAACTCCCATTTGCTTCATCAGCTACTGCTGTATCTTTTACTCCACTCTGATTTCCAATCTCCAGACGCATATCTCCAAAATTCTTAAGAAATCATATCTAGTTTGTCTTCCAAATGTATCTCAAATTCATTTTATCCAAAATGCAATCTTTCTCCAAAGCCTGTTCCTTTTGACTTCCCAATTCTATATAAGCCCCCCCACCACACACACACACCATTCACTGTTTCTGTTTAAAACATTGGTGTTAAACTTTCCTTTCTCCATTATCATATCCAGTCAATATCCATTCAATAATTATTTTTCCTGCAATCTTCATAGTATTTCTTCCATCTGATACAAATTTCCTCTGATACAAAGCTATGGTCCTTATGATCTGCTGGGATTATTACAAGGGTCTTCTGAGAAGCTTTTCCACTTTTACTCTTTCTACCTCTACAATCTTATATCTAACGGACAACCATCATGCATCTTCATTATGTGTAGTTTACTGTGTAGTACAGTTTATTCCTCTGATGAATACCTTCAACAGTGTCTATTGCATAATGATTGAACATTGAACTTTTTAAACTGGCATTTGAATTCTTCAACAAAGCAATGACATTTTATTGGTATTATTTTCAAGTTGTTCCACATACTCCATTCTCTAATCTAAATATATTATTAACTATGAATAGCAGAAGTAAAAAAAAAATAGCATCAAATACTTTTATTAAGATGACTGGAAGAAAAGATGGGCTGCTTAAATGGTGAAAGCAAGGGATCTTCTGAGGTTAGGCATAATATCCCCCCTGATACCTTTTATAACAAGGGAAAAAAAAAAAAAAAAAAAAAAAAAACAAAGACTTCCAGAATACTGAGTGGCCTTCCCATACTTAATTTGTGGAAAACATATTCAGGAATTTCATGAGATGGTTGAGCACAGAAAGAGTGCAACCCATATTCTTGGTCAAAACTTCCAAATCAACGCAATCTATTTGAGTATCTGATTTTGTTTTGTATACTTTTCAATCTCTGTCTCTTTTCTGATCCCGTTCCCTAAACATAGTATACACTTTTTTATTTACTACTAGATCTATTGAATTCCTATGCTTCTTTTAAATCCCACTTCTAATATAGTAAATATCTTCCATCTTCCTGCAAGAAGATTAATTTATCATACTTCTGTTAATGGATCCTCCTTTGTAGACCTCTGACAACACTTTGCTTATACCTCTCTTGTACACTTATTTTATATTATTGTGGATTGCAGTTTTTTGTGAATTTATCATACAGATTTGTCAGACTAAGAACTCCAGGAGAACAGATTCTACAGTATTTATAAACTTTATATTTATCTGAGCAATTAGTACAATTCTCTGCAGACATTAAATGTTTGCTGAGTGGTTACTGAAAGGAACTGATTTGACTTTAAATGATGGTGATCAAAATTCATTGGAATTACAGTGTTTTAGATTTACCATGGTTTTTATAATCTTTCTAGTTTTATAATGTCATTTTGTAAATCAAATGAAATATTTCTACAGTGCTGAGAACAATTCCTGGTATATGGGAAGAAATTCATAAATATTTATTTTTTCTCCCTTCAGATAAAGAAACAGGGGTTATTCTCCAAGGTCACACATGAATATAGTTACATGATTTAAATCCATGACTTAATGAGTCCATATCTAAGAGTACTATTTCTGAGAAGCTTTTTTTTTTTTTTTTTTTTTTTTTTTTTTTTTTTTTTTTTTTTTTTTTTTAGTGAACACAAATTAGGTACAAATTCTGAATAGATGTGAATATGTCAATTCAGTTTGAATGACAATAAATTTCAAAAATAAAATTTACAAGACATCTAAAACTAAATCCTTTCACAGAAGTCACATTGTCCACGTTAGAAGAAATACTGAAAATACAGCTCATGCAGTTATACTCAAGTTCTGAAAAACAATTAAGATCCCTAAGTTATGAATAAGTGGCAATACAGCTCCATCCCTATTCCCCCCAAAAAAAGACAAGGAAGTCATCAGACAATGTGTAATATAAAGAAGATCAACTAAAATATGAGTAAGGAAAATTAAATTATAGATAATTTATCTAAAATTAAACTACTCACACATGCAAAATATATTTTCATTATAAATTAAATAGGTACTTTATATTTGATTTTAATTCAGAACTGAAATTGCTATTGAGAGATCAAGTACACTTTATCAAGCACCAGATTTCAAAATTCAAACTAAAGTGTCAATTGTAGATGGCCATGAATCAAAGATTCAACTTGGTATCTTTGTGAATTTTTCCTCAGGCATGATATAGGATTCAATGATTGAAGGAATTGCTGAATCTATGTGTAAGAATTTTTTAACTGCTCAGCTCCTATCCTAAAGTGTTACAAAAGCTTTGTAACATGTAGTTTCTCTGCACAAAATTAAGATTCAACCTACACACCCATTATGGTAACTACTATAGGGAAGTTTATTTACTTTTTCCAAAACTACTAAAGAAATTTCTCCTTTGTCTTCATAAACGCAGCAAATGTTTCTTTGGTTAGTTCTGAAAAATAATTCACATTATGTTAAATAAATTTTTTTTACATGAGATAACAAGAAAATATCTAGGAGAGTTAACCCACATGCAGCAATCTTGGTCCTCTCTGACTTTTTTAGGGCTATCCTTAAGTTAAGGTTCTTTTGCAATGGTTTTGATACATATGATTGGGATTATTTGTTCCAGAGGATACTAACATTTAAATTACTATGGACACCAAGAATATATATTTTTTTTTTCTCAAAAGAAAGGTCATCCATACACAAACTGAAGGATAAGTTTTTGTTTTTGACATTTCCAGAATTTATTTTTTTTTAATTTGATGCTCTCTATTCTTCTCATTTCAGGATGCTGATTTCCTTATATCTCTTCATTTTATCATCTAATATTGAGAAAGGATTTGTTAAATTTACTATCACCAAGATATTAATTATAGATAAGGCATACAATTTTTGCTACCTTTCCAAGTTTCTTCAATTTTACTTCCTCTTAAAAGATGAAAGCATTTTAGGCCTCTGCATGGAATTCTATTGCAATTGATCTCAAAAGATATTTCTCCTGATTATCTTTCTTAATTAGATCTATTTTTGCTTTTGTTCTGTCTTAGGTCATTATTACTAACTCTGTTTTTTACTTCAGTTATTACATAATAAATTTGATTCCAACCCCTTATGTTAACTCTGTAGTTTTTTTCTGTTTCAAATGTGACTCCTTTAAACAATTTATTGTTGGATTTTGGTTTCTAATGATTTTTCTATGCTCTTCTCTTTTGTGCCATTTACATTCACAATTAAGATAACTAATTATGTATGTCCCTCCATCCTGTTTTCTTCTATATATCTTGTATCTCTCTTTTTACCATGTCCTTTTTCAAGTCTATTTTGCTTCTGACTTGTGACTCCATTAATTAACCTGAATTTATTACTCCCTTTCATTTATTACTGCCCTTACTACTTCCTTATTGGGTTAGATAGATTTTAATATGCAAATGAAAGTACAAGTTAAGAGGGAAGAGGAGAGAGAGAGAGAGAGAGAGAGAGAGAGAGAGAGAGAGAGAGAGAGAGAGAGAGAGAGAGACAGAGACAGAGACAGAGACAGAGACAGAGAAAGAAAGAGGTAGAACCAATTCAGATTAGTGAAATTAAAGCATTACCTACTACCATTTTCCCTCCAACTTAAAAGCTCTTCCTTCTGCACAATTTTTATGTGAAATAATTTCCCTCATATTTCCCTTCATTTCTTTATCCTCACAGTATATCCCTCTTTCTTATTACTTCATTTTTAGATCATTCAAAATAATCTACTCACATCTAAGTCCTATTTATGTAAAATTCTATTAACTTCCAAAATAATGATATGGTTCATTTGAAGAACGTATATCATCTTCCCCTAGAGAGATAACTGTTTTGGCTTTATTATGTCCCTTGTGATTTTTATTGCCTGCTTATATTATAATCCTTTCTTGGGCCTTCTGTTTGCATGCCAAATTTTCTTTTCATTTCTGACTTTTTTTGTTGTTGTTGTTCCCTGCCATTCCAGAATTTGATTCAAATCATTATTTTAAATTGTTTGAAGTGAATGTTGATTTTAGTTGATCTGCTGCCTTTACTGTGTCTTGTCTCTGTCCATCTCCTTCAAGCAACCCAGTTTCTCTGAATTTAGAAATTCATCATAACAGTGTAATAACAAACAAAAAAATCCTCTTATTGGATCCCACACATAGATTTAAAAATGAATGCATTCCCTTTTCTTCATATGGCTCTAGATGACATAATATCTTAATTCCCTATTCACATTTAAAACTATTAGATTTTTGAATATGTAAAGAAAAATATTATTTTGGATGGGTCAAAAAGTGTAATTAACTTCGTAACATACAACATGGCTAGAATGACAATTAGAAGTTTCAGAAGAGGAGTTCATCAGTGAGGGAAGAGTCAAGATGGCCACTGGGATTCATTGAAGAGAGCACTGGAAGAGTGAGATGATAAGATCTATATATTAGGAAAATTTCCGTTGCCTGGAGTAGTGAGAATATTGAGGAATGGAACCCATTAGGAGACCATTGTAATCACCCAGAGAAGCAGTCATAAGTATATGGATTAAGTTGGTTCTGTATAAGGTAAAAAAGGAACAGTTTTGAGAGAGTATTCTGGTTGGAAATGATAAGATTCAACAAATAAGGAGATACAAGCAGTCAATAAGAATGAGAAGTCAAAAGCTGAGGTTGTAAACTGGGCTTTCCAAAAATATGTTGATGCCCCCAGCAATAAATATAAGGTGATTCAGAAAAGAGATGAGTCTGGGCACAAGTGCAATGTAATCAAATTTTATAAAGATCACAATCATCCATACCTATCTCTCTATGTATTGTGTCCTGTCCAAAATGAAAAGGATAGATTGTGGGTCTTACTTATTTGACAGAGCAGAAAAGATGCTGTATTGAATCATGGTTCCATTAATCACAAAGTAAGGGGGTAAAGGATCAAAAATGTCTAATATGCCTATGTTCCAAACAACACACCTTGTAAATATTACCTACCTCTTAATTCGTAGTAGGAGATATTTGAAATATTATTGCTGTTCAGTCATTCAATTGCATCTCTTCACAATCTCACTTTGCATTTTCTTGGCAAAGTCATTGGAGTAGTTGATTATATCCTTTACCATCTCACTTTAAAAATGTGGAAATTTAGGCAAGTAGAATTAAGTGTCTTGTCCAGGATCACACATCTAAAAAGCAACTGAAGTCAGGCTTGAATTCAAGTCTTTTCACTCTAGTTCCAGTGCTCTATCCACCTCACCATCTACCTGCTAAATATTTGTCTTAATTAAATATTATTTATGCATTGAATTAATTAAATGTTATTACTAGGGGGTGGTTGCCAAAGTTACCTGAGTTTCTATTTTTATTAATGCTCACTTTTGCTTAATTCATAACTAACTGCATTCTAGTCTGGATTCGAAGTCATTGTTGAACACAGAAATAGGAAGGTTGGGAGCTTAACCAGCAGAAGGTGAGAAAAGAGGGGGGGCATTTCTTGATTGATAATGGGTGAAGAGCAGCTGTGGTATTTTTTTCCTTTTTTTCTAGATTTATACCCCACAGAGTTTTACAAAAGGGGTTGAGGATAGGATGCAAGCCAACTTTTTCCCTTTCATTAGTTGACATAAATCCATTAGCATAGTACCAAGGACTCTGATGATCTTTTGTGACCCCTAATTTGTAGGCCATTGCTCTAGTGATTGGATAAAGAAGAAACCCAGAATGGTATATAGATCAGCAAAGTTTTTCTTTCCCTAAACTCCTCAAATCATTCCTCTTTATCCACAGATATCTCACATTCTACATAAGGTAGACCAATTTACCACAGGATGCTTTTATTAGCAAATACAATCTACCAATCTCATGCCAGTCATTATGTCTATATCACAGAAAGATATTTAACATGGATCTGCACAATAGCATTTTCCTACACTCAATGAAGCTCATGTAAATAGGATTTTTTAAACACAAATGGATTGGACTTGAACATTGTGTTGTATACTCCTATTAACTGCCAGACAAAAAGTTGTAATGAGCTTTACCATCTGAAATATTGAAAACATGTGGACTTGAACATTAATATTTTGGATTCCTAGTGACTCTCTTTTTTTAACATTGCCTCTGAATATATACACACATACAAACACACACATTACACATTACTGTTTTGGGGCCACAAATACTTATGGAATTAATTGTACCATTTTATTGGAGAGATATTTTCTTCAAAAATGGACAACAAACGTTGATACAGACATTACTATCATTCCTGTACTTTGCAGTGGACCTTGAAATCAACCTTAAAATGATAGGCTAGAACCTATCCCTTAGCATTTGATAATTCAATTCATTATTACAGTTTCAGATATCTCTAACTACAGAAATCATTGAATCTTTCTCTCTCTCTCTCTCTCTCTCTCTCTCTCTCTCTCTCTCACTATATATATATATATATACATATATATATATATGTATATGTCACATAATTTATAACTGAAAATCTTTAAATGTTTATTCCTTTACCCATTTAATCAACAAATACACATTGACTATCGGATATTTATCGAATACTTGGATGAGTTGAACATTATTTGCTCACCTTACTGAGAAAGATTTCTCACCTGACTTTCACCTACATCAAAAAAGTAGACAGAGCAGGCTTCTAGAAATTTAGACTTAAGTAAAGGAGAAAACCTCATTGAGGTAATTCCTTGTGTCTTTATCCAGTTATCCACATGTGCTACAAAGTGCTTCAGCAACAATGGATGAATATCCTTAGCATACAGTAGAAATAAAGAGATGGATTGCAGTCCCAAATTAAAGCTTCCATGACAGAAACAATATTATAATAATAAGAATGAGAAAGAGCTTTAAAGAATCTGCATTTAAAGAGGTGTTTTTCTTTAGATTGATAATACACAAAATGTGATTTTTAGAAAACTTTTTTTTATTCATGCAACATGGGTAAACTATTTTAAAGTAATGGGTATTAATACAGATACTTTAATAGTCTATAAGTAATTAAGAAGGACAGTGATATGTGAGTTAATAGAGAAAGGAACAGGCTGAATTTGAATTCCATCTGGCATTTGGTGCTTCAGGAGAGACAAAACTTTTGTGGAAATGTGAATAAAGTCTGTAAAACCACAAAGGATAAGAAAAACTAACACATTTAAGTTCAAATCTAAGAATATTAGAACTAGAGTGTTCTTTGCAGTTAAAAACTGTCAATGTCAACAATGCACCACTTTACACTAAAAGTAATGAAATTACTCTTCTACCTTTCTCACTGTCACACACACATATACACACATGTACACACAAAAACATTCATGAGAATAATAAAGATACTAGCACATGTAAAAACTTTAAAATCAATTTATTAAATGGATAGAAATCGGTTCACAAAACTAAGTTTGTTTGTATTACAGTAAAATTCTGTTGAATACCATAAGTATTTTTTTTTGATTTTTAATAATATTTTATTTTTCCAAAAACAAGCAAAGAAAAATCTTACCTTTTCAAAACTTTGTATTTTAAATTTTTCTTTTTGCTGCCCTCCTCGAGGTATTTTTTCACGCTATACAAGAAAAATCAAATTGAAAGGGAGAAAAAAGCAAATAAACAATAAAAACAATAACAAAAGCTTAAAATACTATGCTTTGATCCACATTTAGTCTTCATAGTTCTCTTTCTGGATGTGGTTGGCTCTTTTTATCATAATTCTAATGGAACTGCATTGTAAAGGTTTTATTCATCATAATTAAATATAGAAATAGGGCTAATAATATCAAAACAGGCAAGTTATTTTCCTGACTATTCCTTTTCAAATAATCTTTATAATCATCATCTATTTGATTGATACTAGTTATTTTGGTGAAAACAAGCAAAGACAAAACCAACGACAAATATCAATCACCTGTCTGTCTCCCAAAGCAGCTATATGCTTCATATCAAATGGTCAAATCATGCACTTGTTAAACTTAGGTTTCTTTAAAATCTAGATGATTTTGTTCCTATGTAAATTGTTTCTCATTATTTTAGTAATAATTTTAAAAATAATTATAGCTTCATAAATATCATATAATGTTATCTTGAGATGCAGATAGCAAACATAATTATCTTTATTTAATCAAAAGAAAAAGTTCAGAGGTGCAATTATGCACATACAAACAGGCACAAATATACAAATATACACAGCCATAGTTTCTTACATTCTCATAACACTTTCATAAGTAAAGTAGTCTGCCTCTGATCAGTAATCATTTAAGATATGCCACTGGTAATAAAAAAGACATTTACCTTATTCTCTCTGTCTTAGAATAGGATGTTTGGGAAAAGGAAAGCCTACTAGAGGGGGGGAATAAGCAATGAAGAATTGAAAGACCTCTCCAATGGCACAAAGTTGGGGATAGAGAAGAGATGATTAGAACCTTCTCATATATATATATATATATTTTTTTTTTTTCCTCATAATTCCTAAAATTCACTCTCCTAAGAAAATGTAATTTTAAAAATCAGTTTCAAATGCAAATGAGAAAATGAAACTGGTGAGAAAAAAAAATCTTGTCTGCTGATCTACCATTTAATATGATCCACAACATGTCAACCTTCAACAACAATTTCAGCAGCTATGATCAGTCAATGAATGAGTAATCTTAGCATCCAGTACAAATAGAGAGATGGATTGCCATCCCAAATTAAAACTTCAATGATAGAATCAGTAGAGCAAAAAAATAATAATAATAATAAATAACAAAATCAAGAAAAAAAGGAGGAAAAGACACTAAACTAACATCATTAATCAAAAAGAAATTTAAAACTGTATTTAATTTTTCCAGCTCAAGTTGATGGGGAAGTCTAATCTTTCTTTAAAATCTTACTTCCCCTTTGTGCCTTCTGGGGAGGTGGCAAAAGACAGAATTGTGTAAACCAGGATTCATAAACAGGAAAGCTATCTTTCTAGCACTCCTGATTTCTCACAGATGATAAATAGTTTATGGCAACTGACAAAGACGACATTTGGCAATTTGTCTAGTAGTGCCAAGTGACGAAAAGCTGCCAGCCGAAGAGAGTAGATTTTTGTGCTGAATGAATACTTAATTATACAACAGGAAATTGGGATGAGCTAGCACTTCAAAACTTCAAGACATTCATGAAGCTATAAAAGAAAGGAAGAAGAGAATGAAAGAGATCAGATTAGAATCTGTGTACTTGAAGTTCTGGGAGAAAACAAATGGTTTAGTTTTTTCCCCTTCCTTAAAGTATTATGGTTAGCAACAAATGTGCTAAAACTTTTTTTTCTTTATTCTTGAATGTTTTAATTAGTTCTTTGCTCCTGCTTTACCAAGGAGCAAAAACTGCCTCTTTTGCTTGCTGAATATTTTAAACATCCACTACATCCTTTGGAAAGACAGATAATGAGGAATATTCTCAGGGACACCTTATTGTTTCCAGTGAATTACCCCCTGACAGTGCCTTTTGCTGATGAGTGAAGGAGAAGGATGGCCTAGGTTGATATGTCCAGGAAGTCTCACATCTTTATTAAATGTTATTAATTTTCAACTTTAGGATGAGGAAACACTTGTCTGTATCCTTGATTCTTAGTGCATAGGGAATATTATTTATGTAGCTTGTGTCATTTTTCAAGGAACATAACTTTACAGTTTGGATACTGGACTTGAAAATTCTGTCTTTTGCTGTCTTTCTGAAACATAATTTTGACTTGATTTTAATACATGATTAAATTTCTATAAAGTCGGGTTGCCTAAATCACACCAATTAAATCCCCAATTTATTTCATTACTTACTGTAATATTGATAATCATGATTACTTTTATGTACTGAGGATTTAGTGGGAAGGTTCTATGATGAGAACAAGCAGTTTTCCTTCCCTTTAAGATAATCAGGGAAAATGTCATTTGTTTATTCTAAATGACAAATATTTAGTATGTCATAAGTAGATATAATTTTAACCTGATAACCCCCTTGTTAATAGAAGAGCAAAGGAAATATTGTTTAGTTGTGGTGGTGCTGGATCCTACCTGACTCATTTGCAGTGAATACTGATTATTCTAACACAACCTTCTTTAATCTATTCTAAAATATAGAAAATAAGTTCTCGTTTGGAGATGGAGTGGGCTAGTTTCTGTATTAGTTATCTATACTTGTATCCTTGTAGTACAATCATATCCACAGTATTCTATCTCCTATCTTTGTGGCTTTCAATGGAATATTGCTATATTTATATATGTTTTTTAATATGTCTGCCTCTTGGAACTCTTAGCTCCCTTCATATTTCAGCTCTAGTGACAACCCTTAATGAAATTTTTTTTCAGGTTTTCAGTGTTAGACACTTCTCCCAGATAATTTGGTAGCATATACACATGTAACATATACAAATTTATGTAAATATAAATATACATATAATGTACTTATATATGTTTTATGATGTACTTATATATAATTTATTTACTAAATTTATAAATGCAAAAATAATACATTATTTCTTATGTTTTGGGGAAAAAACAGAGCAAGATAATATTTTCCAGAGGACTTGGAATTCAAATACAAAACAGCAAGAAAGTCCTTACTCACATATAACCTACATTCTAATGGAGGAAGTAGACATAAAATAGCAAGCTAAAAAATGAAAAGACTATATGTATATATATATATATACATACATATATATACATATATATATATATATATATATATATATATATATATATATATATATATATAGAGAGAGAGAGAGAGAGAGAGAGAGAGAGAGAGAGAGAGAGAGAGAGAGAGAGAGAGAGATGCATAATTTACAAATGGCAAATTGATGTGGTGAACTAATACTGCTCAAGATGTGGAAAATCTCACCAATGAGATCTGAAAGTAATTTTAGGAATAGATTCCAAGGATCTGATGTGAGGGGAGGAAAAATATGAAAAAAATGTCTTCAATGTTGATTCTATAATTTAGAAATGGAGAAGTTTTATGAAAACCTGGATCATGGAAAGATAAAACAAATTTAAATGTCTTACTAGAGAGTGATCCTATGCAATTTACAAAATTAATAAATGAACATATATCCCCATGGTAGACTATAGTTGTGTCACATTTGTTTTTTTATATATAGAGACTCAGAATAGTGCCTTGGGCATAATAGGTACTTAATAGAAGTTTATTGATTTCTTGTAGCCCATTTAATTCATAACAGTCATTCTGCTTTAAATGATGTAGGAAGTTGATATACTAGTAAGTATGAAATGAGCAGTGTGTGTAGGCAATGGAAATTATTGTAAGCTTTCCTTTCACAAAGTCATAGGAACTGAGAAATTAAGACACTCAGAGAATTAATAGCAGTTTTGAATATAAAGGAAACTACCTAAAATCTCTCACTGGTTGGGGAAAATGGAGTTACTACATTTTGGAGATGTATTTGATCCTTAATCAAATTTCATAGAGATTCTATCTATCTATCTATCTATCTGTCTATCTATCTATCTATCTATCTATCTATCTATCTATCTATCTAAATAAATGAAGATAGTGAAAATAATCATAGAAAAGAAGCTTAAATTAAAGGTTTACAGGATACACAAAAATAGTTCTTAAACTATTAACTAGAAGTGGAGATCCTGTGGCCCCTGTTTCCATTAGGTGCAGCCTTTTGGCAATCTTATATAGATATATACAAATTATAGCATATGTTTTGATAAGTCAACAAAAGGTTGACTAATAATGTTCTGATTCTTAGGGACTTTATATAATGTTTAAACATAAATGCTACCATATGAGTCATTATAATGTATAGCTACAAAACTAAATAATGTGTCTTTATGCTTTAAAAGGATCACTAGAATGGAAGAGCTCAGTTGGGAATCTCATTTTTTTATATAGCTCAAACTAAATAATCCCTGTGTTCGAAAATGAGATATGCTTACATAATTAATTCAGTATATGTAAGATGCTGTGCTAGGTCATGAAAATAAAAAGAAAAAACAGATGGATAACTTAATTACATTAAATTAAAAAAAGATTTTGCATGAACAAAACCAATGCAGCCAAGATTAGAAAGGAAGCAGAAAGCTGGGGGGGGAGGGGTTATACCACCAGTGTTTCTAATAAAGGCCTCATTTCAAAAATATAAAAAATTGAGTCAAATTGATATGAATACAAGTCATTCTTTAATTGATAAATGTTCAAAGAATATGAAAAGACAATTTTCAGATGAAGAAATTAATTTCTTCTATAGTCATATGGAAAAATGCTCTGAATCATTATTGATTAAAGAAAGGGAAATTAACGCAACTCTGTGGAACCACTTCAAATTGGATAAGATTATAGGAAAAGATAATGATAAATTTTGGAGGGCATGTGGGAAAACTGAAACACTAATGCATTGTTGGTATAGTTAGGAAATCATCCAACCAATCTGGAGAGCAAATGGAACTTTGCCCAAATGGCAACAAAACTATATACACTTTGATCCAGCAGTGTCTCTACTGGGTCTGTATTCCAAAAAATCATAAAAAAGGGTAAAAGATCTACATGTATAAAAATTATTTGTAGCGGTTCTTTTTCTGGAAAAGAATAGGAAAATGAGTAGCTGCCTATTAATCGGGGAAGGACTGAATAAGTTATGGTATATGAAAAGAATAGAATATTATTATTCTATAAAAATTATGGACAGGCCGATGTTAGGAAGGCTTGGAGAGATTTACATGAACTGATGCACAGTGAAATAAGCAGATCCAGGAAAAGAATTACCATAGCAACAGTAAGATTATGTGATGATCAACTATGATAGATTGTTTCTTCTCATTGGTTCACTAATATTTGACAATGCCTTTAACTTTGGGTGGAAAATGCTATCTACATCGAGAGAGATAACTATGGAGACTAAATGTAAATCAACACATGCTATGCTCATTTTTCTTCTTTTTTTTTCTCATGCTTTTCCCCTTTTGTACTTATTTTTCTCTAGTAATATGATTCATATGCAAATATGTAAAAAAATGAATATATAATGTATAGCCAAAAAAGTGTCATTATACATGTAAATGGGGAAAATTAAAAAAAAAAAAAAAAGAAAAGAAAAGAAAAACAAAGATTACCTGGTCTCAAAAAAAAGAAACATACATTATCCCTTTTTTCAAAGGAATTTCACAGTTTTGGAGACATTTTCAATTTAGAAAATTTTGACACAAAAGATGGAAATAATAGTTCTTTAAAAAATGTCAAGCACTTTGTTGACAAGAAAATTTCATTAGAATGTTTTTATACCTTAAATTTTTAAAATTTTGACAAATTAAAAGAAATGCCACATTTTCATTAGCTATTCTATGTTAAAGTAAAATGAATTTTGAAATATACTGAACATTTAATTTCCATCATCTACAAGGGGTGATGGAATTTATAGGGACTTTATTATATAAGCATTTGGTCTTTTACTATTAAAGAAGTTCTTACCTCTTTTCTATATCCTGCCAAAACTCACTGAAATACTTAATTGTAGACACTTGATATTATCACAACTAATTTAATTGTGTAATTTCAAAATTGTTTCCTCTTTAAATTTGTTATAATGTTCTAATCTCTCATATAGTCCATTCAGATAAATCAATTGATTTTTCCTTTTCAAGAGAAATGTATGCTAACAAAAAGCTTCTAATTAAATTTAACTAATCATTCCCTGTCCCAGTGCCCTAATGAACAAGTGTATCCAATATGTATTAAATGAAAGAGTTTGTGGATAAATGTCTTCACTACTTTTAATCTTTAGTTAAAATATCCTTTTTGCTTTAAAGATTTTTCCTCATCCTAGAATTTTGCTAACTTTTTCTCTTGTCCTTTTTGTTTAATTAGAATTAGTTGTTTTCCATATTTTTCTCTTTTTTTCAGAAGAGGATGTTTTTGTTTTTTCTTTTGATTTTTTCTAACATAATATTAAGATTCCTTGGCTTTATTTTAGGAACATACTTCTTGTCTTGAAAATGCCAGCAACATCAGCAAGATAAAAAAATTCTCACAAATTATCATGTTCCATCATACTTTGAGGTTGACTTCTAAAATAAGGTCGTAGAAAATCATGTTGACAGATAATCTAACTCTGCACTGCTCATTTGAAACTTGAAACAACCAGAGTAATAGTAGGACAGTGAAAAGAGGTTGAATTAATCCAATAAATATATTTTAGGTAAGTACAGAGGCATAGCATGTGCAAAAATAAAGATAGAAATTTCAGTAGTAAAAAATATAAGTTTAGCTAGTTTTAATTTATATGTGAGAGGAATGAATTCTGAAATTTGCATTTTTTTCTTCACCAATAAAACTCTATTTTAAAGACTAGAAGAGCCTTTAAAATCTGGACTAGAAGAGAAAATCCACTTCTTATCCTACTTCTAGGATTAATTTTTCTTTTTTCAAGCAATAATAGTATAAATAAATAAATAAAACTCCTATAAGGACATGGAAGTAAATAAGATTAAGAGCACAACAGGATGACTTAATATTGGTAGAGAGAAGGCCCAACTCTTTATCTGACCTAGGGTTACAATATTCTCCTTAACTTTCGTCACTTGAGTGCTGACATGAACTCTTTCAAAATAAATTAAAAGGTTTTCTTTCAGCAAAGCAGCAAGGGTCATATCATCAAAAATCTATTATATTTCCCACATGAATGAAAATAGGAGGGAAGAGGAATAAATTGTTGGTTTCATTCTTCACCTCTATACCATGTTGTGGATTATATCAATTCTGTATATGCACCTAGAAAACAACCCTCCCAACCTTTGCACACCTCAAGTTGTTACTCTTTTTCTCAAACACTGTCAGTAGTTTCCTCTTACTATAAATAATATCCTATCTCCTTAATGTATCATTCAAGGACATATTTGTTCTGGCCCAAGTTACCTACCCAAGTTTATGTCCCATTATTCCCCTGTATAAAGTTCATACTTCAATATATGATTAAATGATGTGTATACTCTCTTTTTGGCTTCAGATCCTAACTCATAGGAGCTATCTTTTGTCTCCATCCTCCCTTCAGTTATCCAATTACAGCCACGCAGTTTATTTTCTCTTAGTCTCTTCTTGTACAGGATGCCAGTGGAAGTACATAGATTAGATATCCCATGAGAACAATATGCCCTACGTACTGTATTTTCACTAAATCACTGTCACTTTGTTTTTTAAGGATACATCTCTCTGATAATATAACTTTATACTATTTTTCTTGGATGATTCATTTTTAATGTTCTTGGGAAATTCTTATGAGTAATTTGTAGTCTGTAGCACATAACCTCCAACCTCACATTTCAGATAAAAATTACTTGAAAGTACTTTTAATCTCTATGTTCATAATTTTGGGAGTTATTGGACTATACTTCCCTCAAACTCTGCCTATAAATATCATATTAAATATCATCTGAACAACTCTGAGATACCACTACACACCTGTCAGATTGGTTAAGATGACAGGAAAAAATAATGGCAAATGTTGGAGGGGATGTGGGAAAACTGGGACACTGATACATTGTTGGTGGAGTTGTGAACTGATCCAACCATTTTGGAGAGCAATTTGGAACTTTACTGAAAAAGTTATCAAACTGTGCATACCCTTTGATCCAGCAGTGTTTCTATTAGGCTTATACCCCAAAGATGTCTTAAGGGAGGGAAAGGGCCCCACATGTGCAAAAATGTTTGTGGTGGCCCCTTTTGTAGTGGCAAGAAACTGGAAATACAGTGGATGCCCATCATTTGGAGAATGGCTAAATAAATTGTGGTCTATGAATGTTATGGAATATTATTGTTCTGTAAGAAATGACCAGCAGGATGATTTCAGAGAGGCTTGAAAAGGCATGCATGAACTGATGCTGAGTGAAATGAGCAGAACCAGGAGATCCTTATACACTTCCACAACAGTACTATACAATAATCAATTCTGATGTACATGGCTCTCTTCAACAATGAGAAGATCCAAATCAATTCCAATTGATCTGTAATGAACAGAACCAGCTACACCCAAAGAAAGAATATTGGGAAATGAGTATGGACCACAACATAACATTTCTTTCCACTCTTTCTGGTTTTTGTTTGCATTTTTGTTTTTTTCTCCTGGGTTATTTTCACCTTCTTTCTAAATCCAGCCTTTCCTGTGCAACAAGATAACTGTATAAATATGTATACATATATTGTATTTAACATATACTTTAACATGTTTAACATGTATGGGACTACCTGCCATCTAGGGGAGGAGGTAAAGGGAAGGAGGGGAAAAGTTGAAACAGAAGTTTTTGTAAGGGTCAATGTTGAAAAATTACCCACATATATATATATATATTGTATATAAAAAGCTAAAAAAAAAATCTCATCTGAAGTCTAACATCCCTTTCAAACCTTTTCCAATAACTTCATTTTCTTTTCTTAATTAATTATCTTATAAGAAAATGCAGAATAAAGTTATTACTTATTCTCTAAGTAAATAATAAGCCTTACCTTGTGCAAATAGACACATTCAAATAATATAAGCAGAAGCACTAGGTTTTGTATGACTTGTTTATTCTTCACATCATCTTTCAAAGACCTTCAAATACAGGAGAGAAATAATAAATATAGCCTGATTGGTTTACTGGCCATTCTCAAATTAAGGGAAAGTGGCACCCTGAAAATTAAACTTGTTCTCCTATCAGTGCTAAAAATTTGATGTTAAATATTCATTGATAAATTTTATTGCTGATGTTATGTTTTCATTAGTTATCAAGATGCAATGTAATATTTAGATAAACATTTCAATTTTGATGCACCAAGAAGAATATATTCCTTTTCCTAGTAGTATTTAAGTAAATTATAATCTTACTTTCAGGATTACACTTTTGCTTCTTTACTTATATAGAAACTGAACATATACCATGTAACAAGTAAGATTTTATTATGTTTTATATAACTAATTTTATATTAGTTCATCTAATACAACAGCTCCTTTCTCATAAAAAAAGTTTTTTTTTCCTTGAAAAATGACATGAATGAAAAGTATAACACAGAAAATAAAATTTAAACTTTTTCAGAATAAAAAAAAACTAAATATATTTTGCTGTGTCTTCCTGGGCACCATTTTTTTGGTCCATCATATGAGAAAAAGATAATTGAAATCACAGCTGGTAGATGCTAATTAATTCATTTGGGATTTTGATATATGGGCTGAGTTAAGGAATAGAATTATAACAGGATACATCTCTCAAATAGCAATGTACGTGACATTATTGGAAAGCATTTCTATTGAATTTATCATAGAGAAGGAAATAGATTTTGAGAGAAACATAAGCAGGCATTGATAATGTTTATAACAACTTTAATTCTTTTGGAGAAAATAAAGAAGAGGGTTTGAGACCCTTTAGAAATAAAAATGTAGAAAAGATTTCCCAGAATAACTCTTGACAATTCCTAAAGCATCTGATAGTACATCAAAGAAGATTGATAATGGAATTTGTACTCATAATTCACTGCTTTGGAATTATTGAATTAATAATATTACCATGTTGTTGCACAAAGAAGATCCAGCCACATTGAGACATACAAATAAGAATAAAGAATAAATACTAGAGTCTAATATTCCAAGAAACAATTTGGATTTGCTTTCTCTGGTATTCAGTAGCGGAAAGAGTTGGAATTAGAAAACATGACTACATGTTTTGTCTCTAAAGCTTAAATCTATATGATATTGGATAAATCTTCATATTCTATGAAATGAAGATAATATTTTTTTTACATACCTACAAAGGGAAAAAAAACTTTTGTAAATAAATATTAAAGTAAATTCTTCTAGGCTGCTTTTATAAGATGACTGGGTAATCTAAAATGGGTGATAAGTAAACTATTCATTAAAAGATAAAATATAATTTTGGAGATTTTTCTATCTATTAGTAGTTGCAGAGCCCATACCTCTTTGTGGCAAGTATTCACATATAATATCCATACATGTGTGCAGATATATGTGTATGTGCATCATATTTCATATGTTTACTAGGTGTATATGTCATTTCATGCTTAATAAGTAAATATATTCCAATGTTTTCCTTGAAAAATATAGTAATAATAAATATGCAGAATGTATTTCATTGGATACAGATATTACTAAGAACTAAATAATATTTATAATAATAATAAATAATAATATTTATATTTATAATATTAATATTTCCCAAAATTGTGAAATCCATAAAAGAGCTGAGTTATAATCCTGGCTCCTCTATGTACTAACCTTATGACCGTGGACAATTCAAGTTCTCACTTTTCTCTCCCACTGCATTATGCTGCATCCTATTTTCAAATGTCATAAGATCAATCCTTTTACCAACAAATCCTTTGGATGTGCATATTTTTATTCTTCTTAAAATGATATTTAGGAACACAATTAAAGATCAAGAGATTATAACAGTACTAAATATTCCTTTATTCTGGAAACTGTGTTTCACTTAATCATCTTTTTATGTGTTTTTTGAACAATAGATAATACTGTTAATTCATATTGAATTTCAGTATATTTTATTGTCTCTTTTGCATAACCCATTTATAACCATGCCTTCTCTATTGTGTAATTATGTAGTTTTTTAAATCTAAATGCATATTTTATATTTATTGCTGTTAAATCATGTATTATTAGATCTAGCCTTTAGTTCTACTCTGTGAAATACTTTTAAAATTCTGAACAAACTCATTTGGTGTGTGAGATATTTAGCCAATAGTTTAATTTCAGATCTGGTAAACACAACATCTATTCTGATTTTCAATGACTAAAAAATAACTGATGAACAGGAGAGTATCTTGATCAGTCAAATTCTTAGGACATTATCTTTAAGAGGTTTCCTCCATGTTGGAATGGGTTTATTAATGAGTGCTGCTTGAATCAGATTATTTCATTAGATCTAATTTACCAGAGTATACTAGCAAATAGGTTATGTTCCTCCATCTTCTTCACAAATGTACTGTCAAATTTGTGTAAATATTTTTGGTATATTGTGCCTGAGACAACAGTCTACTAAACTTAAAAAAAAAAAAAGTAAATGAGGCTAATCAGTAATATAGTACTTATAATATTGATGGTATCTCTTAGTGAATATAACTTAAAAACATTTTCAATAGTATGTAATTTCTTTAAGTTGGCTTTTTAAAGTAAATACAAAATAACTTTGATTCAGATCCATATATAGGATAATTCTATCAAACATATGAAGAAAAGTTGGTACCTATTATTCATAAGCTGTTCTCAAAAAAAATAAAAGAAACCAAGCTAAAAGACTCCTTTAATGATACAAATATACTCTTATGCCTAAATCAGGCAAATTAAGAAATAGAAGGAAAACTATAGCTCAATTTAATTAAGGTATGTTAACATTATAAGAAAGTCAGAAAAAAGACAATCCAGTGATTAATGAAAATATGCATTATAAGCAAATCATATTCATAAAGGGATATAAAATGTTTCAACATTAAAAAGATACAATTATTTTAAAAACCAGAACATGAAAAATTAAATGATCATTTCAATGGGTGCAGAAAATTCTTTTGACAGAGGACAACTCTTATTTTTCATTAAAAAAATCACTAGAGTATGTAGCCATAGAGATCCCTTTTTAATATGATACAACTCATCTTTTGACCTTAAAGCAAAAGCAAATATTATATATAACAGGAAAGCAGAGCCTTTTCCAACAAATGTGGCAGTAAATCAAGGATTCCGTAAAATTATTCCATTTGCCAATACTATGATGCCATCCTTGGAAAATCCTCAGAAAGCAGCAACTGAGAGTACTAATAAAAAGAGAAAATTTTATTTTCTAAGCTGAAAGTTAAAAGGCCAGGCTCTCTCTTCCCCCAAGCTCTGAACACTCTGTCCCTTTTAAGGCATGGATCATCAAATAATCAGTATACACCAAAAAGGAGTATCTTCTGCAAATAGGTTTGATATCCTTATTATATTAGGGAAAACATGTGAATGGCAATAGATGTATCTCTTTACTAATGTTTAGTATAAGATCCTTTATTTACATCAATATGTGTGATAGGGATATAACTGTGTGTCACTTAAAAATATCAGCACTTCAGAAATGAAGGCATGTCTGTTGACAGCTATGTGAGCTGTAATCAAAGCAATAAATGGATGTAGATTTGTTAGAAAGTGATGGAAACTATTCAAAGAAAATAGGCTTCAGTTCTATATCCTATGGTACTTCTACTCTAGTACATTTACGGTGCTCAGTAGTGATAAGGGGTAAGGAATATCAAATTAACAACAGATCTAATTGTATGTAAGTTGAAGTCAAGAAAGGACAGCCTGTATTTTCTAATGCCATGATAGTTAGGGGCAAAAGGAAGGTTTTTTTTTTTTGTTTGTTTGTTTAGTTTTTTTTTTGTTTTGTTTTGTTTTGTTTTGTTTTGTTTTGTTTTGTTTTTTTTTTGGGGGGTGATTATCACTAAGAGTGGCACTAGCAGAAAGAAGTAAAGTATAAAAGAAATTCTTTGCTCTGGCCTTGTTTCATACTTCCTATTAAATATAGGTAGTCATTGACCCACAGGATAAACATAGGTGGAATTAAATCAAAAGCTCAGTGATGTCAGAAATAAAAATTCTAGGATCAGTTTATATAGAGATGAAAAACTGATATAAAAACATTAATATGTAAATGTCAACATTCTAATATTATAACTTACTATTAATTTCAATAAAGCTAAGAAAGTTACGTATTATTAAGTGCTTACAAGTAAAGATATAGTCTTTAAAAAGGAAACTAAATGGATATGCTATTTTTTATTTGTTTTGAACAAAATTGGCTTGACCTAGAAACTTAGCTGTATAATCATTTCTCATGTGATTATATGGTAGAAGGATTAGAAGGACAATGGAGGATTCTTAAAGAATACAAACAAAATTCAAAAAATTCAGTCTAATCCATTTATCTTTCTGAACTACATTTAAACATATTCAATATGTATATAGTGTAAGACTAAGTATAATTGTCTTTTTGACTATTGTACATCTGTATGCAGATGAGTATGTGTCTTCTCAGAATATAAACTTACTTTTGAGATGGGATACTTTGGTTTAGATGATATATAAAATCAATTCCAAAATTTTTCTGAGACATTTTCTGAGACCCGAAATGATGATGCTTAAAGCTTATTTTATTTGTTTTAATGTAATGCAGTTTTCAATAACATACTTGTCAAAAATAGTATCTCATATGCGAATGTATTAGTCATTCAATGTTAGTATCAATGTGTGAGTATTCACATGAGAATGTAGGTGTGAAAATGACTGAAAACTTTTAATTAGAATAAATCTTAGTAAAGGCTTCTGTAAGGAAAAATTATGAAAGGAAAATTTACATTTTTATTGTTCATATCTTTATTGTTTTCTCTTCCTCTCTAGAGCAATTTGGTACATCTTATACTTTGTTTATACTTTTTCCTATGACTTCATTAAGTTAAATCACATTAAAATATGTTCTGAACTGCATATGCTTCATACATCCTTAAATATATGCCCCTTAAGGACCATAAATTCAAATGGGCATGTTGTTTGTTTGGTTTTTTCCCCGAGTCATGTCCGAGTTATTGTGACCTCATTTGGAGTTTTCTTGGCATAGATAGGGGAATGATTTGTCATTTTCTTTTCCAGATGAGAAACTCAGGCAAACAGCACTAAGTGACTTATCCAGAACACAGCTAGTCAGTATCTGGGGCCATATGTGAACTCAGGATGATTACTCTTCCTGACTCTAGGCCCAGCACTTTATCCACTGTACCACCTAGCTGACCTCAAATAGACATCACAGATGATTTTAATTCATAGTTTTTTTCTTTTTTTTTTTCTTTAATAATGACAATTTTTCAACAGTAGAAATGGATTAGGATAAAATAATGGAATGTAGATATGGAAATATATATATATATATATATATATATATATATATATATATATATATATATATTTTTTTTTTTACAGATAGATCATTAAATTGGTATGGGTGATTCCTGATAGAAAGTTTATCTAATAATGCTTGTTTATAATAATTAAACAATGCAAACATTTATTGAATACCTATTCTCATCCACAAATTATACTATCTGCTAAAGCTATGTGAGAAATTGAAAGAGGGCCTATCTTCCCAAGCTTACACTCTGCTATGAAATAGGGACAGAAAGGAAAAATGTATATGGATAAATGAATTTTAAATATATACATATATATGTGAAACATGAAATTAATCAGAAAAGAAGAGCCTTAGGGACTTGAGAAATGAGGAGGAGTGTCTTTTAGCAAATGAAGCACAAGGTTAATTTTTAAATATGCTATGGATTCAAAGTGGTGGTGCTAATGAGAGAGATCATCACTCCAGGAAGAAAGAATAGCTTATTCCAGGGAATGGAGATAAGAAGAACGAGTATTTTGGCATTTAGCTTGGGGGAAGAGAGAGCCTGGCCTTTTAACTTTCAGCTTAGAAAATAAACTTTTCTGTTTTTATTAGTACTCTCAGTTGCTGCTTTCTGAGGATTTTCCAAGGATGGCATCATAGTATTGGCAAATGGAATAACTTTACGGAACCCTTGATTTACTGCCATATTTGTTGGAAAAGGTTCTGCTTTCCTGTTATATATAATATTTGCTTTTGCTTTAAGGTCAAAAGATGAGTTGTATCATATTAGGGAGTCAGGAATATTTGAGTTTAAACTTGTCCTCATTAAATTGTGTAATTCTAGATATATCATTTAACCTTGGTTTGCCTCAGTTTTCTCATCAGTAAAATGGGGATTAAAATAATGCCCACTTGTCAGGGCTGCCATAAAGATAAAGTAACATAATATTTATAAGGTCCTTTACAAAATTTAAAGAGCTATATAAAATCTATTAGTAATTTGTTTAGCAAATAAAATATATAATGGATGATAAGCCTAGAAAAGTGGGCGGGAAGCAGATTGTGAAGCACTGTAAATGCTAAACAAAGGAGTTTTTTATTTATTCCTAAAAGGACCAGGAAACCACTGGATCTTTTTGAGTAGGAGTATAATATGATCAGATCTGTGCTTCAGGAATATTAATTCGACAGCTGTGTTGTAGATGGAACAGAATGTGAAAAAGATGGAATGCAGGAAAACTAATTGAGAGGATCGCGATAGTTTATACAAGAGCTGATGAGCTGCTGACTTCAGTGACCATACATATAGAGAAAAGGGAGGAGAGATGCAAAAGGTACAAAATGGACAAAACACGATAAACAGTTCTGTGTAGTGAGGGGTGGATAAAAGAATAAGGGATTGATAATTCTCTTACATATGTGTGTATATATATGTAACATGCATTAGCTTTAATACTGCAAAATACATAGATATTATGGATATCCATCTTAAAATGGCAAAGATAGAGAAGTCATTGTATTTATGACAAAAAGGGATGTTACTGGCCTATAAATATCAAGACATCCCTTGTGGGCTGGGTTTATGCAGCAGCTTGTTTTCTGTGATTTCACTTTATAGAAATGTATTCTGCTATTACAGACTGATAATGGGTCTCTTGGTTCCAGAATTAGGAGTGAAGTATCCCTGGCCCTGAAAGTGACTTGTTTGCATTCCCATAGCTATCATGAGCACAAAGGTAGAATTTGAATTTCGGTCTGAATCAACGACTTCATTCTCCACCTGATACAAAATTCCTCTTAAAAATGTTATTTTATACTCTTCTTTTTCCCATTTACATTTGACATTATGATGAATTATCCATTAATCAAAAGGCTAATGCTATTATAGTCACACGAGCCTACTATATATCAGTTAGCCCTGTAGGAGGCTTCATGCAGAAGGACTGAGTATTATATATTAAATTTTTTACATGTTCTTTTTAATTTTCATTCTATAAAAGTTATTTGCTAATTCAATTCACTACTATGTATCCTAAAAGCTTATATGATAATCAAAAGAGAATTTTTATTTATTAGTGAGTCACACAAAAAGAATGCAAGATGCATGTGTCAATGGATATGATCCAAATGCAGAGAGCTGAATTGGTATTCACTGCCAACCATCTTAGTTGACAATAGGCCAATATGTTTTAATCCAAATCACTTATAATTCTACTTTCATATTATGCAATTACACAATGACAGTATGCATTTCCTTTATCATATGTCTCTCCAATTTGAATGAGTCTTCAAAAGTACTCAAACATTTATATAAATAAGACTATAGCATATAAAAGCATTAAAATGTTTCCAGTGAATTAAGGAAAGACAAATTAGAAAGAAAACAAGTTTTATCCCCTAAATCTCCATTATATGTTTATTTTCTAGTTTCTTATTGAATCATAGAATCTTAGACTTATAGGATAAATAAAAGTCCACCTATTCCCCCCAAATCTAAATAAGAACCCTTTCTAAAGTACTTATTACAAATGTCAACCAGCATTTATTTGAAAACCTTTAGAAAAGAATGGCTTTACCTCAAAAAAAAAAAAAAAAATCCCACTTTTGGCTAGTTCTAATGGTGAGGATTTTTCTTTACATCCTTGCAATCCTATTCATTGCTCCTAGTATCTCCTAATTTCAGCCCCACATCAGTTCAACACCCTCTTTAACATGACAAATTCAAATTCTCCCTGACACCTATTAAGAATCTGAATAACTTCAATGAGAGGTGTAATATGATCAGGGGTAGCTAGTTACCACAATAACTTAGAGTCTAGAGTCAGAAAAAATTAACTTCTTGAGTTGAAATCTGCCCTCAAACATTTAGTTTCAGATACTGCTCCTGAGTAAGTCAGTTTTCCAGTGTTCCTCTTCTGAAAACTAAGTTAGATAAGGAAATGAAAAACTAGTATCTTTGCCAAGAAAATCACAAATGAGTTCATGAAGAGTATGACACAAGTGAAATGACTCAACAGTGACAAAGTTATCTAGTCAAGGCAGAGGACAGCTCACCAGCATGAGCTGTGTAACTATGAGCAGATCCCCTTTGATATCTAGGGAAAAAAAAAACTCAATGGTTTATCTATTGAATAACAACTGGGTTGACCTCTCATAGTTCACAATATCACACCACCTTGCCATTCTAGAGAAAATGAAAGAAACAAATTAAACTCACCCATTTGAAAGTGATACCTCCATTCACATACACACATATGCATATATATATATGTATATATATGTATATATATATATATATATATATATATATATATATATATATATATATATATATATATATATATATATAGTATATACCAAGTGTGTATGTGTGTGTCAAGTATATACTAAGTGTGTATGTATGTGTGTGTGTATGTGTATATGTCAAGTATATACCAAGTCTATATATCTATATGTATACATATAATGACTTGGTATATACTTTATCTTTATATCTTTGCATTTTACTTACAACATTTTAATGGTGTGTATATATGTATATATGCATATATATGTACTTAGTATATGCTTTAACAAATGTCAGATTGGAAATTTATCATGTAATGTCTTAATGTGGGATGCTATCTTGTTTTCCCCACTACAGAATAATTTATGAAGCTCAGACAGAGTTAGAAGCACAGTTTGTCAGCTGCCATAAGATGGATTATAGATGAAATATTCTTTACTGAAAACTAAATTGGCATGTGAATGACATTTTCTGGGCAGGAAAACAATTACCCCCAAAATATCTAAGCCACCTAACAAACACAGAAAAATCCAAAAACCAAGATGGGTGATGTTCCTAATATATTCTTGAGGTAGAAAATGATGTCAAAACTTGAATGAATCCATATTGATTTTTCAAAAGAGACCTTCTATCTTGTGAAATGCAACATTCTTCGTTTAATTTGGCTTCAAGAAGTTTTTTTACCTCACTTTAGATTTTCACAATTTAGCTAGAAAAGTGGCAGCATCCCTAAAAATAACTGAGTCCTTGCTAGACAACAGGTTGCTGTCCACTGAAAAATGACTTGGAATTAACAAATCTGAAATAGATTAGAATGTGCTTTGGGTACTTTCTTTTCAGTTCTTGCAAAGCACTTCTAGCATTTGTTCAGACATATTCAGTATGTTTCAATTCCAGATGGTAAAGGCAAAATGTGTTTAAAAATTAAGCACTATTAATTTTTTGTTATACTATATTTGTGAAACAGAATTGGCCATATTTCCAATTTTAATCACTGAAAAATATTCAATAATTGTTGAATGATGATTATGCTCATTTGTTAGAAAAATCTGGAAAAGCCTACTGCAGTTCTGTCTCAATGAATTAAAAATACAGTCATGTAATTTTTGTAGAAGATCATGTCTGATGTATACATATATTGTATTTAACTTATACTTTAACATATTTAACATGTATTGGTCAATCTGCCATCTAGGGGAAGGAGTGGGGGGAAGGAGGGGAAAAGTTGGAACAAAAGGTTTTGCAATTGTCAATATATCTTGTAAATAAAAATCTATAATAATAATAACATGTCTGGAGGTAGATGAGGTTGGGTTTTCACAAATTGATTCCTTCCCTTCCATGTAAGGAAATAAAATATCACTTTACTACTTACAAAAAATAGAAAAAAAATAAAGGATTTTCTAATTCACAGCGTGAAAAACTTCAGGGAGTGAAAGAGTCCCCATTTCCATCATTTGCTTTATTATCTGTAAGTGTTTGTGAGAAGTTTTTTCATGCACACACACATTCAGTATGTGATATAATTTTGCATAAGGTATAGTTCATATTTGAAGACATAAATGATAATTCTTCTCAGAATTTATTAGGGATTACATGATATGTGAATATTTTTAAAACCTTCTATAAAGGAGCAGTATATAAGTGTCTTTTAGATATCCTATCAGAAGAAAAATAATCAATAAAAGAACATTTTACAGATAATAAAAACTTATTAAATAATGTCTTCCCACTCCTACCCTCCAAGCACACTTTTAAATTACTTGTTTTTATCCCATATAAATAGTTAGCATCTCTAGGAAGTTTTAAAATAGGCCCTATTTTAACTTACTCAAATAGTCATTGCCATCAAGTAACATTTATTGAATTGCTATGGTAGAGAATACGTTACTTTATTTCCCACAGCCTATTATTAAAGTAAATCCTGGACATGAAGGTAGATAGAAGATATTGCTCTCCACAAACAATTTATTTGATTAGGAAGGTAAATTGGATTATTGATATATTTATTTATATATTACGTAATTTGCATTGCAGATAAAAGCAAGATTCAAGCAATAGATAATGTTTTAAAGAATGGATTCTACTTTTTGAAAGCAAATATTATGTTTTCTCATTTTTCCTCATGTGTATCAGCTTCTTACTTTCCTTAGGAAAAAAGCACAAATAAATATGGGATTTTAGAAGTCCTATACCTATAATAACTTTTGGCTTAATCATGAACTATATATAACATCAACGTTAATGCCTATACCCATTTTAAAGTATTAGGGTATACCTTGACATTGTTAGGGAGACATTAATAAAGTTAAATGGAATTATCAAATATCATAAAATATTTCTTATCTTTACACACTATGAAACTAGCTCCATAGCAACTTTGTTTGCTTTTGGGTAAGTTGCAAAGCTTATTTCCATTTAGTAACAAAATATCCTGAGGTGTTATTGTAATGAGAATGTCAATATAGATGTGTTACCAGTTCCTCCAGGAATGCAACAATTCATGACAAATACCTTTCATTTTAAATATGAGATAAAAATAAGCGATATTTATCCCATTTCATAGTTAAATAAGTAGACAATGCCAAGAAGAATCAAAAGACATTGTAACACATGGCTTGTGCCTGGAACATGGGCGTAAATGGTTATCGGCTTATGATTTGAATTAGAAAAATGGAAAAATAGGGTGTTTTCTCTAGTTGTTAGTCTGTGGCTATAACGTCTGTAGAGACGGTGGTAGTAATCCTTAAAATCTGAAATGGTATACCATGACTTCAACTCTTTTCAAAGGTGAATTTTGCCTGAAGGCCTGTAGTATCCATTACACATTAATTGGACCTCCAACATAAATTAATCTGGATTTGGAACAAATGAACCCCTGTTACTATAGCCCAATTTTTCCAAGTAAATTGTCCAGGCTCAATTGATTTTATATTTTTAATCACTGACATAGATCTTTGCATGACTAAATCAATAGGTAGATTGATATCGATTTTCATGCTAACTAAAATGACAGGAGTATCCACATGAAGTTCTCAGGGTCAATGTCTATCGCTTAATAACTGTGTGTACGTATGCGTGAGTATAAACACACTATGTACGTATGTATATATATATGTGTGTATATATATATATATATATATATATATATATATATATATATATATATATATATATATATATATATACATGTATATATGGTGTATATGTGTATACACATATTTGTGTATATGTATACCTACATATACATTTAAGTTACAAAGAAAAATTTCTTATCAACTTATTAGAAAATAATATCACAGCTATATATATATATATATTTTTTTTTTATTTATTTTCTAGATTCCAAAGTGATGATATAGATTTTTATGATTACATGGTAGAAGTCAAAATATTCATTTGTAAATAATAAAATATTTTAAACATTCTATCTTTCATTGCATGTGATTTGGAGCTAAAATGAAGAATATACTTTTTGACACAAAATTTATCTATAAGGTAAAATTTTTTTTAAAAAATTAAAATTATTTTGAAGAATCCCATAACTGATTTCATTAGTTTGCTTGTTAATGTTCAGCTACTTTGTAAAGCCTAGGGGGGGGGGGGGGGAAGGCTATATATTATCTCACTGCTAAGGACAAAACGATGTCCCAAAGCTTTGAACTTTGACCATTTGGAAAATGCCAATGTATGCAAACTAAATGGACTGATGAATGACTGATTTAATTATCTTGGTGATCTTAATGACAGATGTAGAGCATTTACACAATGGATTTGGCTAAAGTGATGGGTATTGATTATGTAAAAAAATGCTAAAATATTGATTAATCATGACATAATCCAGTTTGGAGGATAGACACAGTAAAAAATACAAATGTGAGTTACCTGTAGACTTATAAACATACTCTCAATACAGATATGAAGACCTAAAACCTAGATTCAAAGTAACTTTATACCATTTAATCTCTTTACGTAAACATAATCCTACAAATATTTTGTGCGGTAATTACATGAACTAAAATCTTTAGTTCAAGTCTCTTGGATAGTAAGGGTTATATAAGTTAAATGGGAAAAGAAGTAAAATTTAAGTTTTATTACCTGACAGATAAAAAATTGATTAGATGCTCCATAAATGATTATTGTCAAGCTCAAGAAAGTTTTTATTAAATATAATAATATAACACTTATAACTTAAAAATATTCAAAAATGTATTTATGTTTTATTAATGTTTCTTTTGTATAGTACAAACATTTGCACAATCATCTCCATTCTTTGACATATCTATTGGAACAAAATAAAGTAATTAAGCAAAACAACAACATGGAGTGACCTCATCTGAAAGTTCATGTAACATTTGAAATATTTAGTTCCTACAACTTTTTATTAAAAAGTCAAAATGAACAGAAATCTATTTTTATTTTCTTTCACACCACAATAAAAGAAAATAAGGAAGAAAAATGAACAACTTTCACAGTCACAGAAACCTAATTATTTAATTCATTATAAATATACATATATATATATATATATATATATATATATATATGCAATGCGTGTCTACATACATATACAATATAGGTCCATACACATGCATAAACACATATACATATAGATACATATACACCAAATATACATATGCCTGTGTATACAAAATATGTACGTATGTATATGTGAGCATTGTGCATGCCTTTTTGTATGTACTCTCTCATTTTATTCCCATCCAAAAATTCTGCCAACCTCTCTGTAAGAAGACGAATTTTCATTTCTTCATCTATCCTTTGTAACTATGGGTATTTATTATGTTAATTACAATTCTTATAATTTTCAAAGCTGCTTGTCTTTACTATGTTTTATTATTGTATAAATTACATAAATTTGTCATTATATAGATTTAATTATTGTATAAATTGTTATAGTATAAATTGTATATATTTGTTCTCTAAGTAGAGCTCATTTCATTCATCTGTTTGTCCGAATTCTAAAAATGGTTCTTTTTTATAAGAGTGATGATATTGCTCTTTTCATTCTTATTTCACCTTTTATTAGTTCATATCCTTCTATGTTTCTTTGAAATCATCTTTCTCATTTCTGAGAGGACAATAATATTTCATCGCAACCATATAACAACTTATTCAACCATTGCTCAACTAAAGGGCCTTTCCAGGTGTATTTTTCCTACAACAAAAGGACCTGTTATTTATATTGTTTTGACATGAATTTCCTATTTCTTTGATCACTTCGACTAGAGGCATAAGTGACATGTTTCTCTATGGTTACAGATAATTTTCAGGAATGATTACATACATGCTCAAATCCCCCAACATTACACCAACATACCCTTTACCCTACCTTTGCTCTTATAGCTATCAATTTTCTTTTTTTCCCCATCTTTGAGAATCAAATGGGTTATTCATGAATTATTGTCACCACACTAAGAATCTAATGCTTCATCACTGCATAGAAGTAACCACAGGACCACAAAAGCTAAACCAGTAGAATACTAAGATCCTACAGATTCCTCTACAGGTGCAAATGCTTTGGATATGAGCCCAGCAATGAACTGTATGTTGCCTGAGGTCCAATCTAATTATGTAAGTTATTATTACTCAGTGGGATAGCAATAGGGATTGGGTCTATAATTTCATTGACCCAGAGAACTCTTATATCCTACTATACAAGGTAATTCAATACTTCTGAATCTTATCATTTATGAGAGTTGTCAATAGCAGAGAGTTGAAGTGACATTTTCTAGATCACTCAGCCTGTATGAATCAATGATAAGACCTGGCTACTTTTCTATCCCATAAAAGTTCATTGACTCAAACTAAGAATGATCAATTTTATTGCTATAGTAACTCTGCTGGAACTATGCTAAGCATTATTCTAAGCTATATAAGGTGGAATCTTAGAAATACTTTAATTTTCATTTTGTACATGTAGTAGTGTCCTGAAGAATTTTTCATATGATTATACATAAAATCCAGCTTAGGAAATTGGAAATTTTTTTGAAGAAAAAAAATTTTCCACTTTTTTCCCAGTTGATTATTTCCTTTTAATTTTTACATTATCACCATCATCAGCATCAGCATCATTATTTGTGACATTATTTCATGTAATCATACATATCTATTTTATCTTTTGTTGTCTTTTCTCTTTTATATTTGGTTAAGATTTTTCCCAATTATAGATATGACAGGATCTTTTTTCCAGGTTTCTCTATTTTTTAATTGACCAATTATATCCAGATCAGATGTCTATTTGGAGCTTGCCTTTGAATAGATCATGAGATATTTTTCTGTGTTTAATTTCTTCCATGCTGCCAACCAATTTTCCTACTACTTTTTGACATACAAAAAGTCCTTATGCAGCAGCTGGAATCTTTGTGATTTTGACATAATGGTACAACAAAACCATTTATTTCCTTATTATCTGTTCCCCCAATCAATCTCTACTTTTAATGGTACTTCATTTTTCCCAACTACATGTGAAGAAAAAAATTAACTTCAATTTTAACTCCAAATTTTTCCCTCATCTCTCCTCTTCCTAAGACAATAAATAATTTGACATAGGTGATATATATATATATATATATATATATATATATATATATAATATTATATATAATGATGTGAAAAACATTTCCATATTGCTCATTTGTGAAAGAATAAACTGACTAAAGGAAATTATATATATATATATATATATATATATATATATATATATATATATGTATATATATATATATATATATATATATATAAATATATATACACACACATACATACACACACACATACACACACACACACACAGAGAGAGAGAGAGAGAGAGAGAGAGAGAGAGAGAGAGAAGCAAGTGAAGAAAATCATGTACTTTGATCTTCATTCAGAAACCATCAATTCTTTCTCTGAAAGTAGATATTATTTTTGAACATTTAAGGTTTTCTTGTATCATTCTATAGCTGAGAATAGCTATCATTAATAGTTGATTTATTGTACAATATTACTGTTACTACTTGCAATGATCTCCTTGTTCTATTCATTTTACTTCATATTATCTCATGTAAATGTTGCAGTTTTTTTGAAACCATTTTACTCGTTATTTCTTATAACAAAAGACAATTCCATTAAATTCATATTTGTTGAGCCATTCCCAATATAATAGGCATTCTTTAAATTTCCAATTTATTGCTACAACAAAAAGAATTGCTACAAATTGTTTTACAAAAGTAGGTCTTTTTCCTTTTAAAAAATATCTCTTTGGCACACAGACTTAATAATATTATTGCTTAATAAAAGGATCTCATGTTTCAAAAGGTCAGTTTGGACAAAGCTCCAAAGTGCTCTGGAGAAGGGTTGAATCACTTCATATTCCCACAACAGTACATTAGTTTCCAATTGTTCCATAACTTTTCTAACATTTATCATTTCCTTTTCTGTCATCTTAGATAATCTGATACATGTAAATGGTATCACAGGATTGTTTTGATTTTTGTTTTTGTAATCAATAGTAATTAAGGGCTTCTCTTCACATGTCTTTAGATAGCTTTAATTTCTTCATGTGAAAACTATTCATAACCTTTGAACATCATTCATCAATTAGGGAATTAATTACATACTTATAAATTTGATTTAATTATCTACGTATTTGAGAAATGAGGTCTTTATCAGCTTGTTATAACAATTGGTTCTTTGTTTCTGCTTTTCTATTAGTATTGATTGCATTGGTTTTGTGCTTATCATTTGATTTAGCAATACCATTACTAAGTCTGTATCCTAAAGAGATAACAAAAAAGGGAAAAGACTGACACATCCAAAATATATATATTTGTTGTAGCTTTTTTGATGATAAAGGATTAGAAATTGAGGGGATGTCCATCAATTAGGGAATGTCTAGACAAGTTGAGTTATATAAATGTAATCTAAAGCTATTGTACTATAAAATGATGAAGAGGTCAATTTGAAAAGAGAAATAAATACTTTCAAATACTGCTGCTGAGTGAAACAAGCAGAGCCAAGAGAACATTATACACAATAATAGCAAGATTATATGATAATCAATGATGATTTACTTTGTTTTTCTCACCAACACAATTTTAAAAGAGTCATGATGGAAAAAGTATTTATAACAAGAGCAAGAACTATGGGATCTGGATGGAAACTGAAGCATACTATTGTCACTTTTTTACATGGCTTTCCCTCTTGTTCTATTTCTTCTTTTAGAACATGTTTAATGAGGGAATATGTTCACATGATTTACATGTTTACATGTATATCCTAATTCAGATTCCTTGCCATCTTGTGAAAATTGGATGGGAAGAAGAAAGGGGAAAAAACTGGAACTCAAAACTTCAAAAAATGTTGAAAATAATCTTTATGTGTAACTAAAAAAACCCCACAAAATACTATTTACAAAAAAAGAAAAAAGAAATCTGCTTTCATTTTAATTTCCTTCTTATTATCTTTATCTGATATGGTAAAGTAAAGAATGGGATCAAGCATAGGGAATAGGATGAATAGAAAATGTCACTCGAATATTCTAAGCAATTGTACATGCAAACATATTCAAGAATAGATATAAACATTTGTTGTTTAGTCATTTTCAGTCATGTCTAATTCTGACCTGTTTTGTTTTGTTCTTACAAAGAAACTATAATAATTTGTCATTTCAAAAATTCTCCAGCTCATTTTTTTACAGATTAAAATCTGAGTCAAATAGGTTTAAGGGTCCCAAATGAGCCATCCAGGTATCCAAAAACATAATCATTTTATTGATATTATTATTCTGTGAATCAATTACATAATTGTCTTCAAATATTCATTAATGTTATAATCATTAATTTGCATTTTCCATAATATTTATACATTCATTTGTATTCCATAAATTCCCAGTAATAATACTTTTTGATTATAAATATCTACTCATAGAAGATTACTACAGTAATGAATTATAATTCCCTAGGGTAAAAAAGAATGATTTTGCTATCTTAATACAACTGTCATTTTCATCATTTTTAAAGTTAAAAAAATTGCGCAATATCAATAAAAGACAAATAAGAACAAATAAAAATCATATCCTTGATGCTGCTTCTATTAACAAGCTTGCTTACTGATTTTATAATAAATCACATAAAAAACATTACAATGAATTACATGCTCCTCCACACTGTTATGAGAAAATACTTTGTAAACTTTAAAGTACTATATTCATAGTTATTAATAATTAATTATCATTTTCATATTATAATTAATTTTATTGACCATTTATCATAATTATAATAATGCAATTTATAGCCACCATATCCTATATATGAGAAGATTGAGTGAGTATAACAACTGGCTTTAAGAATTTAAAAGGCTATAATTTTTTCATTCATTTTTAGTCAAAGAGGAGGAACTCTTGGGAATCTCAGATAAACAGAGAGTAGATAGAGCTATCCCAAAGCAGAATGAAGATTTTTTTTTAATTGGTGGAAGGAAGGTAGTAGTGCAAAAATAAAGGGTCAATGAGAGAAAGTTGGATGATTGCTTTATAATGGAGGAATTTAAAAATTGGTTGAAACTGTAATAAATAGTCACTGAGGTATCGTCCAGTGTTAACCAAGAAGACACAGGGAATTGGGTTTTAAATGTCTCTGGCTAATGAGTTCACATGATTAGAAAGAATGAATAAGGAATTTAAAATTTCAGGATTGATGCCTAAAAAACAATATATTGATTCCACTCAGTTCAATAAAGATAGACTGCAGCTGTCTGTACATGTTTGTACAAAATATGTTCTTAATATTAAGATGACTAGATAAGGAATAATGGGGATAAGAATGCACATATTATATCCTTTTTAAAGCCAAAATTTTTTGAAGAATTGCATATGAACTAGATCCCTATGCAATGGAGTTTAGTAAAAAGAAGTGTTTTACAAGTATGTGATGAGATATCATTTTGTTCTAAAACATAAAAAATGGAATGAAAATAAAGATTCATGTAACAACTTTGACAAATTATTACAAAGTGAAATAAACAAAACCCAGGAAAATAATAATAATAATAATAACAATGAAGTAAAGAAAATACTAAAAACAAAAAAAATCAATGATTAATACTGAAAAAAATTACAAAAAACAAAATTATTTCTAAACAGATATAAAAAGACAGGTTTCTGTCTCACACCTCACTTTGCCTTTGCTGAAATAGGTATTTACAGGAATGGAGCAGTGTACATGACTTTATCTTTTGTGTGCTGATTATAATTATATGTTTTTCCTCTTTTTCTTAAGGAAAAAAAAAAAAAAGCAGGCCTTTGTTTTATTTTGTTTTGTTTTTAGTAAGACTAGTTCTCCCTGAGGGGAAAGGGAGGAATTCAGTTTTGTAAAAACCAAAGTTAGTAAAAACAACTGGTTTAAAATAATTTTTGTTAGATAGGTCATCAATAGTATTTTAATGAATGAAATAAATAAATAATGAAATGATAAAATTTGAAATCAATTTAGGCAAATCATATATGTAAACTAGAAACTAGAAAAAGATGTATAATTGTCATCTCTCTCAAACAGCACATATATCCATCAATGTACAACAAATTGAATCATTTTTATGTTAATTGTTATGTTAATTATATTGAGATAATTATGTTTATCAAATATATTAGATTTTATTGTTAATTATTACTTTTCTAAATTATTTTACTCCATAATATTATAGATTAAAAAAGAAAAGCTAATCTATATATCAGAATCATTTTTAGTATACCTTGCTTGAAAAAAAATATTTTTCTATTATTTAGGTTTTCCTATTTGGGGGATAGAACCAAGAAAAAGGATAATGAATATTTGTTTTTATTCATCTCTCTCAAAGTACCCTTCTAAGCAACTTCAAAAAATGAATCAAACTGAATTATCCTTGTGTCAAAGTGTATCTTTTTTTTTTTTTTTCTCCTGAGTTTTAAGAACATAAAGGTGATAAAAAGAGAATGGGGTGGGAGCTTGTATGGAATACACATGGCAGAAATTGAATATGTATGTACCAAATAACCTAGCATATAAATTTTTGAATGATTTGCAGGAGGATATTGTAAAATTATATTAGTGTGATATTCAAATAACATCTCTTATACCTAGGTAAATATAATGACAACATAAATAAGAAAAAAAAAAGTTAAAAAGATGAATAGAATTTTGGGGAAATAGCCCTGATATTCATCTGGAAAAAAATAAATAGGAATAGAAAGGAGTGAATATATATATATATATATATATATATATATATATATATATATATATATATATATATAGTCAGCTGTAGTTGGTACCTTCAAAAAATGACCATCTTTTAGGAAATACAAACATCAAAAACAAATGTAGAAATATTTTTGGATGATGGTGTATCAAAATTACCTTCAGTAGTCAAGCAAAGATTAAAAAGTTAATTTGAAACTAAGTGATCTAATACGAACGAGGATTATGACAAATAATAGAAATAAGCAAATATTTCATTAAATTAATGATGACAATAAGATGGCATATCAAAATTTGTGGAATTCAATATAAAAGTTATTACTGAGGAAGAATATAGTTCTGTGCAGCAAAACACATGAAAATTCAGAATAGGCAAGCAATATTGTTCTACTTTTTTCCAGAAAAGTATATTATACATAATTCTTAAAGTTAGCTTTTTTCCAGAAAAGCTAACTTTAAGAATAATGTATAATATACTGTTTATTAGTAAGAAACTTTTTTTTAATCACCTCTATGGGATAAGTGATTATGATTATAATTGAGATAGTAGGGGAAGATGAATATCTACTATATGCCTAGGAGTGAGGTTCACCATTATATAATTTTCTAAAAAGAAAATGTTTGAAGCTCATACTGACTCCTTCTCACAGTAGGCTAAAGTCCCAAATTAAATAAATTTCAACTAAATATTAACCTTATAAAATATCATTAAGGCAGCTTGGTGGCAAAATGACTAGAATGTTGACCCTGGAGTTAAGAATTCCTAATTTGAAATTTTCCAGCAGATATCCATAATTTGTATGACCCCAGTTAAGTCATTTAATCTCTGTGTGCCTCAGTTTTCCCAGTGCAAAGTGTGGATGGCAATCATAATAATAATAACTACTATTATTTTATCACTGACTTTAACTGATTATTGTGAGGATCAAATGAGATTATATTTGTAAAAAGATTACTCTCTTCTCTTTCCTCATATTGCATACCTGTGGGTCAGGGGCATGTCATCAGGAGGGGGATGTCAAAAGCCAATTTTAGAATGATATGGGTTGAGGTCCCTTTAAGATGCCTTTCTGATTCCCAACCTCCCCCCTCCCCCCAATGGCTGAAGAAGCTAGGCTCTTTGATTCACAAATCCTGGTCAAAAGCACCCTTTTGAATTCCAATGATATCCAGGCTTTCCCAGCCCCTACCGGATCTGAGCTAACTTGGGCTTTCCCAGTCCCCACTATCTGCTCAGGTTTCCCCAACCCCCACAAACAGCTTCCTCCTTATCTAAAAACCCATTGAATACTATTCAATTCTAACCCTGGCTGAAACCCACCAGGAGCCGAGGACTCCACCATCTTCAAGATCACCAAGAGCCCCCATTATAAAAAGGGGAATCCTAGAACCCACTCTTTGCAGGAGCCCAAACATGGCATTCTTAAGTCAATCATACCAAGGGTTCCTGCCCGCGTGGTGCCAGCTCTGGCCCTGGCGTCTTTCTACCTTTACCCTTACTTCCAAACCCCTACAATAAATCTTTTTTATCAGTCTAGGTTTCCAGGCTTGTAAATTCCTTTACAGGGAACTCTGTGCCACTACTAGACTGCATTTAACTATGTATCCTTACGCCGAACCAAAATGGGTTACCTCTTACCTAATTCTTATCAAGAAGACAGAAACTCATTTAGATTGAGAGGAAGTAGCAATCACACCTATTCAGTGTCAAAGGACCAAAAACTAGATGACATTCTATATTTTACCTAATCTTCTCATAATACAGATAAAGACACTAAATCTCATTAAGGCTAAGCCATGGTCAACTTGGAAAGAATGGACAAAAATATGATGTCAAATAAGCTCTGACTTTGAAATCCAGTGCTTTTTCCATGACAACAAAATAGATACTCAAATCTTGGTATGATACAGTGTTGCCCTATTATCTTTTTTTTCATGGCTAAATCCCAATATTTTAGATCTGCTGTGAGATTTGTTTGGTGTTTGTTGTTTTTATATATTCAACTCTTCATTACCAAAAGGACCACAATTTTCATGCTTTTTGTTTGTTTTGTTTTGATTTTGTTTTTGCAAAGATACTAGAGTAATTGGCTCTTTCCCAGACTTATCTACCTAGTAAGTGTTTGAGATTGTAATTGAATCTAGGTTTTCCTGTCTCCAAGATCAGTGCTCCATCCAAAGAACAATCTACCCACCTCTACATGCCTGAGGATTCGAGTATATCAATCTTCAAGGCATAAAACTAACATAACCATCCCTCAATTACTCATTTTTATATTTAATAATGAAAAAAGAATGAAGATACTTTCTCTCATTTAAATTTAGTTAGTAGCAACATTTTATATTTCCTATAAACCTATGATTTTAATCCCAAAACTGAATTGTAGAACAACTACCAATCTACACTGGTAGAAAGAGTTTTAGAAGTTCTCTATATTAGAGGTGCTAAACACTTGACCAGCAGGTTGACAATGGGCCAACAGCATACTCAAATTGAAATACAATTGAGCATTGTTTAACAAAATTTTAAAAATACAATAGAACACAAATAATAGTAATATGACTTTTTTTTCCAATTGGTTTGTAGTCTTTTATTGAGTGGCCCCCTTTCCTATTTGAGTTTAACAGCATGACATAACACCACAGAAAATTCAGGTCCTCAAAACAAATAAACATTTTTTTGGTTGTCCTGTTAAAAAGGTCAAATACCCCATCATCAGTCATCCAAAAAGAAAGAGTATGTATCATACACTCAAGTGTTTGGTTCCCAAAGGAAATATGCTAATCACTTTGCCTTTGCTAATAGTACTTTTTAAGATGAATTTTAAAATTCAGATAGCTATTCGTTGTAGAATTACTTGATTTAAGGGAGAATAAAAATATCTGGAATGTAGAGCTCCAGGGACAAACCCTGCTACTTTAAGATGAAGTAGGAATTATTATTATTGTTATATTGTTATTTCTAGCACTATTTTTCCCCAGGATTATATCCCATTTTCCCTTAAGATGTATTAAGTTGACAATCTATTCTTGTCTGTACCTTCTTTTAAATTGCCTCGAATATCCTGAGAGACTTATCTAATGTCTTACAAAGTACTTAAAAAGACTATTTTAATGCAGCATAGGGAAGAAAAGGGAGCTGGCTTTAAAAAAGAAAATTCTGAGCATGTCTGGGTTAAAGTCACTAATTAGGTAATATTGTTCAAAAATATGTTTTACTATTGCTTTTTTATGAGTGGACTTGATTTAGCTCTCCCAGTCTCTTGAATCATTTTATATTTCCACTGAATTGTGCACTTTAAAAAATTACCAAACAAAACAAGATGCTTTATTCTTATGCATGAAAAGTTTTTCTCTTAGGTTTTTCAACACACTAAGTTGGTACAAAGCACACCATTTATATGCTAGTGTTTATCATTTTTTTTTCACGAAATGTTATAAAGTAATTTGAACCCCATTTAGTTCAATATACTATGGTTCATTTTACTTTAAAATATATGTTCTATGATTTTTATATTAACTTCCCAGCACTTCAAATAGAGAACATTGACAGGCTATGGAATTATGGACAGTTCTATTTTTTTCTATTTTTAAATGTCTATTGCTGAAATAATTATGACCATTTTTCTTCTTCAGGTTTAAAATGAAAAAGTGGGTCTGCTTAAAACTAATTACCTACAATTCTGACTTGATAGACCAAAATGTCAAAGCCAATTTTTACTTTTTAAACTTCTTTTAGTTCTCCTTGTGGTATTCTACATTCAAAGTAAAAAAAAAAAAAAAAAAAAAAAGCCTTGATGTGATATCTGTCACTGCATCCTATGTGTAGGAAGATACAATTATAAAAAAGAAAACTTATCTTTTACTTGGAAAAGAACAAAAATAAACTCAAATGAATGGGTTTTCTAATTTTTTTTTAATTTTTAGAATAGACTAATCACATTATTTCTATCATTCCAAGTGTTCTGTTCTTTAGAAAAAAACAATCCTAAACACAAACTTTACCTACATAATTCCATGTCATCAAATTAATTTGGGAATTAAAAGTATTTGAAAAATTTCTCTAAAAACTTGGTTGTCTGGCACAGCAGGCAATTTGCTAGGTATTTAATATATGATAAAAACTGACAATCATTGGTGATAGAACAGGTGTGGGAACAAAAACATGATCCATTCCCTCATAGGGTGTACATTCTAATGGGAGAGGAAATGTACATTCATACAGGATAGTTATGCAGACAGAAGGGAGGCTCAGACTTAAGCACTGGAAAAATTTTCCTGAAGAAAATAGGAGACACTAAATTAGCAGTTAATTGATTTTTCTTTTATACTTTTAAAATCATTATTTTGTTATTTGTAGAAACAATCTGTTTTAATAATAGGCAATATAATCAAGCCAAGCAAAATCTCATTATATTTTAAACAAATACAAAATGACAATTATTTTCTTAAGTCATAAACAAAAAGAAATTCTAGTTTATAGTTCTATAGGTTCCTTTTTCTTGCCTCTCATTATGGGACTGAGTCTCACTATTTTTCCAGTAACATGTCTCTTTGATGAAGTACTTTATAACATTTTGTGCATGCAAATTTATTATACTTTATTTATGCCCTTTGAGAATGTCTTCAGTGCCTTTAAGTGAGTCTTTGAAGATTATAGCATTCTATGATTCACACATATATATCACTAGAAGATTATTTCTATTAAATAAAATAAGATTTTGTTTCAAGAGGAGTTTGGGATATTTAAAAGCATTGTGCCATTTTCCAAAGGCAAAACAATTTACTCCTTCCCACACGTTTCTGGGCCTAGTACATTTTCCATTTGCAGCAATTCTTCCAAAGAGCTCTACCAATGGGCCACCCCCATGGGCGATCTATTCACATATTATAGTTTCAATAAAAAACAATCATTGGAAGGAGATTCTGAAATACTTCAGCAACTATGCTTATTCAGTGCCTTCCTTTTGTCCTTCTTGGGGAAGTAGCTATCTTTTATTTGCGCATGAGACATCAGGAGCTCCTGGGTATGGGTTGGTATAGAAATCAGACTAGTGAAGCTAGAACACCTGCATGATTCAAGCACCCTACTATGTTTTCACCTTGGAATAATATAGTATGAGACTTGTTTCCTTTGCTCACCTTTTCAATTTTTGTTACTGTATTTGGCACAATTTTGAATTGATGAAAGCAGAAGTTAGAGAGGTAATTTGTAACTGCCATCTTGCTCCAAATTTCCAAGTTCCCTTCCCGTGTCTTATCTTTCTTGAAGCAATTGTGATGTGAGTAGTTCATCTGATAATTAGTAACAAGCGACAATTATTTTTATCATTCTAATAGATTTCAATTAAAATGGTCTACGACTTATATCTCCCCATATTCTTTCCTCCACTGAACCTTAACTGCCTTAAAACTACATTGGGTCTTTGTAATCCTACTGAAACCAGGGCAATAAATTGATAACATAGATATGAATACATATTTCCATTATAGAATTTGATTTGAAAATTCATCATGGACAGGAGATAGGGAGAACAATCTTTCTGAATAGGTCATATTTCAATTTCATTTTTCAATAAATATTTCAAGAAATGCTTTATTCAGTAGGAAAAACAGCAGATTATGTCATGCAGTTATGCTCACTTCACTTGGTATGATACTTAAAGCCTTTACTCTATGATTGGTGACCGTGCAGATCATTATTTCAGTCCATTTTGAATTTCCCTTCTGAATGATTTTTCTTCTTCCTAGACAATTTATTCTTCCCTCCATTGGCACAAACATTCCAACAACCCTTTGTGTACTCCCCTCTCCCCTTCATTATTTCAATTAATAGCCTGTTTATCACTGTACCTTCCAAGCTTAAGACAAAGTTGGCATTCAAAGCTGCTTCTTTTTCTTTTTTTCTTCTCCTCTTCATCCTTGTCCTCCTCCTCTTTGCTCCTCCTCTTCCTCTTTTTCTTCTCCTTCTTGTCTATTTCCTCCTTTTCTTCTTCCTTCTTCTCCTTTTCTGCCTCCTCCTCCTCTTCCTTCTTCTTCTCCTTCTCTTCCTTCTCCTTCTCTCCTTCTTGTCATTTTTCTTTCTCCTCCTCTTCTCTTTCTTCTTCTCACCTCCTCCTTCTTATTCTCCTTTTTTTTCTCTCTCAGTGATTTCTTAAATTTCTATTACTATACAGAATGGAATAATCTTATTGTATCTCATGTGAAATAGTTAACTGAAGTCATTATTATCTCCACTTTACAGATCAGGAACTGAGACTCTGAAAAGTGATACTACTTTCTAATGGATATTAAGCTAGCCTCAAAAACAGAGTTTATATAGGTGCTTTCATTGAATAACTCCTGCCTTCCTTTGGGCAATGAGGGAATTGTTGTTTGAAATGATGGGGTCTTCTTTTCGCATGTCTATTCAGAAAAGATGATGGCTCTATGGAAACACAGAGAATCATGACCAGACCCCTCATTTCTCTTCTCCTCAATTAGAGACCCACTTGAAATATCTTCTTGAGAGTTCCATCATGGGAATTCATAATATTAAAAAGGCCACGACCTGTTTGGGTAAGATTAGGTTTCAGTTATTTGGTGTTCAGGTTTCAGATTTTCTGTATGTGTTCCTTCCAAATCCTAGGCAAACAAAGAGACAAGTACAAGAGGTCCTCATCAACATCTGGTTTCAACATCAGCAACATCCTGAGGCACCCTGGGAATCAGAGAGTAGTCACTAGAGGATTGTCTACGTCAGGTCAGATGCAAGAAGATGCAAACCATAGCTTGTTCATACAACTCAGTGCCAACCTGAGATGAAATATAAAATAATAAGTATCTCTGTCAATTGTTTTCTGATGAAGTTTAATCAAGCATGAAACTTCTAGGAACTTTTAAAAACAACTACATTATGTTATTAAATGTAATCATGTTACCATAGGCTTCTGAGGTTTTTATATTCAGCATTTTCTATCTATAGGAATACATTTTCTGTCTTATATGTGATATGTATTGCACAGTAAGTGCCTTTTCCAATTCCCTCCTTCAGTGGGGAGAACCTAGATGTGAGATATCACCAAAATGTTCCCTGGGACATTAGGATGTGTAACAATGAATTAACTAAAGGAAAAGGAAAGTCATCCTTATTAAAGGTCAGGTTCCCCTCAAGTCATCTTGGTCCAAATTATGTTTTTTTTTTTTTTTTTTTGATTTGTTTTGCTTTGTTTTTTAAGAGAGAGTGGGTCCAGTAATCCCAAGCCCCAATGAATCTAGTAGCAGTTTTTTTTTTTTTTCCTTTCAAGATTCCAACTACAATAAACACAGACACAAAACACTTCTGTCAGTTTATCCCTCCATTGCTTTCACTGCCTGGCTAGGACTAATAGAGCTCTTTGAAGCTACTGTTGTGTTTTGTTTGAATAAAGATGCTCCTAATTTGGAGCATTATAAAATAGGCCCTAGACCATTTGGCTTATAACACAAATGCTCTCAACTTAATGAGCACTCTGTAGGATACTTCTTTATCTTCTGAGTGATCTTTTAATAGTAGATTGGCAAGTCTTATGAGACATTTTCCTGCCTAAAGCAATTCCACATTTACTCATGTCGGCATGTATGATGAGCAGATGAACACCTGGACGATAAAGTCTCTGATATTTGTGAATCCCCTGCCCTCATTCTGTAAGTCGGTGAAATAGTCTCACTTCCCACATACTGAAGGGATTTTGCAGAACTAAATTTCCAAGTCTTATTTCTTTGAAATCTCAATCAACAGATTGTCCCTGATTCTGTAAGATAAAGTATGACAATTCAAACCTTATAAAGACTGAATTGAATTTTGTGTGCCTATATAAGTATGTTTCATCTATAATATTTATTTTGTTATGCATTCTAAAATCTAAAACTCATAATATAGACACTCTGAAAATTATGATTTCCCATACATCCCATATAGAAAAAAATATAAAATTATTTAAAAAAAATAAACAAGAAAACTTCTCCAAAATAACTTTTGTGATATATTAGATTCTATTCAGTATGAATTTATCTAATATTTATGGGAAAATATCTCTATATATAACAGTTTTCTGAAGAATATATATATATATATATATATATATATATATATATATATATATATATACATATGAATAAAATATAGCCAGTGACCTTGTAGAATATATAGATAAATAATCATAATTTAAAATAAAATTGATTAAATATTATATCAACAACCACAAAATACTGAAATACTGTGAGGTCCCTATAGGATAAAGAGAGCACACATGTTTGGGATCGGAAAAAGCTTCATGAATTGAGTACTATATAATTTAGGGATTAATGCATGTTGAAATTTTAACAGAAAATCAAGGAAGGTATTATAAATAATGGGAAAGGAATAAACCTAGGCACAGATGTTGGATAGCTCAGCATATGTTGGATGAACAAACAGATATAGAATTTAAGTCAGTCATAGGACAAACGTATACAAGTGGTAAGAAAGAAACTTGTAAAACTAATAATAATGGTAATTTATATTAGTGAAAAAAATTAAAGATTATAAGGTGTTTTGCACACGATATTTTATGCAAAATACTTTATATTATTTACTACCCCATCAGTTTATTTTCTTGGATTACGTCTTTTCACATCCCAGATCTTAGGGAAAAAAGTCTTTTATATTTTTGTTAAGTCCTCTTGTTTTATTCATTTATTGACTCTTTGTTTTTTAGATTCCAATGTGCTCAATTGACTCCAAAATTTTCAATTTTCAGCTCTAAAGAGCTTAAAATGAAAGGTATTTTCTATCATCAGAGAAAAAACAAAACAAAACTGGTACAAGCTGAATGTAGGTACACTTTCTTTACTTTACTTTTCTTGCGATTTTTCTTGAATTTTCATCCATAACATGACATATGAAAATGTGGTTTTCTTGTCTACATATATTTAATCTTTGTCAAAGTGCTTGCTTTCCAAAGGAGTAGGGAAGATTGTGAAGAAAGAATGAGGAAATCAAGATTTGGGGGGAAAAGTTTAAATCATTTTTAAATATAATTGGAAAAAATAAAATATCAAATCAAAGTTATTTCTTAATTTTCCAATTTTCAATACTCTCAAGGTTTCATTCTTCATGACTGCTCTGTAACATTTGACTCTTTTGAGTACTCACTTGTCTTGACAAGTCTATCTTTCCTGAGTTTTCATTAGATTGCTTTTTTGCTGATACTCCTCCTTTCCACATGTTTTCTTCATCTGCATTGCATTCATCTGTGTGTCACCCTTGAAACTTGTTTATGCTAGGCTTTGGCTTTGACCTTTATCTCTTGTAGCACTGTACTTTATTTTGATGGATCCATCAGTTGCCAAGTGTTCAATTATATTTTAAAAATGAATGACTTCTGAATATATATATCCAACCCTGGCTCTTTTTTCAATTGCAAGTCTGCATCATACACTCCCAGCTTTGATATTCCCAATAGGATAGTACATAAACATCTCAAGATTTCAAAAAATAAATTCACTAGCTTTTCCACTTTCTATACCTGTCTGATATTCTCTATATATCTGAAAATCACTATTAAATTCCTATTTAGAGTAGTGTGCAACTGCAACTTCATTACTGAACCATCATTTCCCCTAATTCTTCATAATTAGTTCATTATCAAGTTTTGTTAATTTCATTTTCATGTATCTTGCTTCTACCTGGGTCCCCAATCTTTCTACTTAAAAAGTTAGCACCCCATTTCAAGGTCTTACTTCCTCTTGAATGGATTATTATATTTTTTTTAATTAACTCCCTACCCTCAATTTATTTTCTTCTCTAATCCAAGTTCCATATAATTGAGATTCGCCCACAGTATAGATCTGATCATATCAATCCCTTCTTCCTATCGTTTCCAATATAAAGTAAAAATAACCTCTTTGCTTTTTAAAGACCTTCATGATTTAGCTCAAGCCCATCTTTCATACTTCCAAAATATTTTCCCCCATTCATATACTGTATTACAGCTAACCCGGCCTTTTTGCACTTCTTGCACAGAATTATATTCATAACTTTGAGTAGATTTTTTTTCAATCCTGGAATCTATTCCCTGTTTTTCTCTATCTCTTGATCTAAATCTTTCCTTTTAAGTTCAGCTCAGGTGCCACTTCTTACATAAGGGTGTATGTTCTACTCAACTATTACTGTCCCTTCCTGTAAAATTGTCCTTACTTTATAATTTCATATGCACACACGCTGTTTTGGCTGATTGAAGTTCCTTTGAAACAAGGATCCTTTCTAACATCCCTCCTGGTTCCTGACACATGGCTGCCCTTTAACATATGTTCATTAACTGATCATTTAAACCTAACACTCATTCTATGGGGTATTTGATATCATTTTCATCAGCATTTTTATGTAAATGAGGAAACCAAGGTTAAGCCATTTGATCATGATCACACAGGTGGATGACAAAGTGATGTTTTGAATTCAGACTCTAAATTCATCCTTTTTCCACAAAATCACATTGGAAATAGTTACATTTGAGGCAAAATGGCTCATAGCAAACACTTGTATTAGCATTATACATAGGCTTTGTTTGAATACCTCATTGTACATGATTCTTAATATCCCTTGGCAAGAAATAATTTTAATACATTTGGACAAAATTAAGAATCCAAATTTGTTGAACTCGCCATTAACTGCATCAATTTATTGAAAAAAATGGAAACACACATACATTATATGATTTACACTCATATGTGTGTATTTACAGAAAGAAATAACTGGCAGCCTTTGATTGAATTTATCTTTTGAAGGGAAGATAAAAGAAAGGCTCTAGGGAATTATTATTTTTCATAATTGTCTGAAGTTTTCAGGAATGAGAAGAAGTTAAAATAAAGTCTTATTTTTCTTAAACATTGGTATATTATTTTAAAATGGCATATTTAAATCACAATTCCATAACCCTCCCCAAAGAAAGAATAATGCTGAAATAACTTTAAAAGAACTTGAATAAACCCTGTTAATGCAATAGGCAAGAATTTATTAGGCATTCTTTATATACCAGGCACTGTGTAAAGGATGCAACAATTGAGATCAAAAAGGCCTTGTCCTAGTAGGTCTTATATTTAATTAGGGTAGACCACATCAAATCACAAAAACATAATCAAAATTTGTGAGTTTAGTACTGAAACTAGATACCTAAAAAGGCAAAAATGAGCAGATAGTTATTTTTCAGTCAGGGAAGATGTTTTGCAAAAACAGTTGTAATATTTTAGGTTTAAACAGATATATTTATATACACATATATACACACATATGTGTGTCCATATAAATGTGTGTATATACATATGTGTTTTGAAGATTCTTTATGCCCTCAATACTTGACACAGGGAGCTTGCTTACAAATTAAAGTGAGTTGGAATAAGACTGCTGCTAAACAAAATCATTTTTATTTTGTCCCAGAAGCAATAGACAACTACTAAAAAGTTTTGAACAGTGAGCAACATAGTAGTTTAGGAATATCACTTCAATAGCTTTGTGAAGAATGGATTAAAGACAGAAAGGAGAAGAGTCTGGGAGGCCAATTAGAAGATTTTTAATTGGCCAGCTGAGGGGAGTAGACTTTTTGTACTAGGGACATATTCAGGTAAATGTAGAGAAGGAAAGATGTGTCACATTTGGAAGAAATGATGCACAGATAGAAATAGCAAGGTATTTTAATTAATGGATGAGAGGGAATAATTGAGAATGGGAAGGATGGTGGTATATTTGTTAGAATTAGTTTGCATAAAGATTCAAAATAGTAATACTTTATGTAGCATTTTTCTCAAGTAAAATTAAAAAGTGGTTCAATGAAAATAAAAATTCATGTGATTTTTTAGAAATCCATCTTTGAAAATGGTATTTACACACATATATTGTATCTAGGTTATACTGTAACACATGTAAAATGTATGGGATTACCTGTCATCCGGGGGAGGGAGGGGATAATTTGGAAAAATGAATAAAAAAAATTAATCCATCTTTTTTTTAAAATTTATTTTATTTTTTTTTAATTCATTTTTCCAAATTATCCCCTCCCTCCCTCCAGTCCCTCCCCCCGATGGCAGGTAATCCCATACATTTTACATGTGTTACAATATAACCTAGATACAATACATGCGTGTAAATACCTTTTTCTTGTTGCACATTAATTATTAGCTTCCGAAGGTATAAGTAACCTGGGTAGATAGACAGTAGTGCTAACAATTTACATTCGCTTCCCAGTGTTCCTTCTCTGGGTATAGTTATTTCTGTCCATCATTGATCATCTGGAAGTGAGTTGGATCTTCTTTATGTTGAAGATCTCCACTTCCATCAGAATACATCCTCATACAGTATTGTTGTTGAAGTGTACAGTGATCTTCTGGTTCTGCTCATTTCACTCAGCATCAGTTGATTTAAGTCTCTCCAAGCCTCTCTGTATTCCTCCTGCTGGTCATTTCTTACAGAGCAATAATATTCCATAACCTTCATATACCACAATTTACCCAACCATTCTCCAACTGATGGACATCCATTCATCTTCCAGTTTCTAGCTACAACAAAAAAGAGCTGCCACAAACATTTTGGCACATACAGGTCCCTTTCCGCTCTTTAGTAAGAAATCCATCTTTGAATTGAAGCTAGATACTCCTATAAAGCATTACAAGAATGAGATTTTGAAGTCAAATGGGATTTCAATCCATTGCACACTTGGGGACTGATCTATTTATCCCATGCTAGGTCACATCAGATAACAATAGGGTATAAACAAATGAGCATGGAACCAGGAATACCTAAGTTAAATCCTATCAGTGACATTTTCCCCCAAAGCTTGTGTGGCCTTGGTGAAGTCCATGATGTTTCAATATAATTATAGAGAAGACATTGCTAGAAAGAGTTTCATCACCAGGGATCCTACTTTACAATGAAATCACAGATGCACTGTCTGTCTACACATAGCTCTACTTCAAATAAATTCTCCACTTAGTTTAATTAGCCTTTTGGAATGCTTTAATGGAATATGCAAACTTGGAATTTTGAGAGAAAGGAGAATGCATTTTCATTGTTGTTATGGCAGAAGGTTCCTCTTTATGTGGCCAAAATAGATATAAAGAAAACTCATTTTTGCTCAGAGGTAAATGAGGATTTTAAAGTAATTGAAAGTTCAAGCTAAGAACATAGAGGATACACAGAGAAATCATAGTTCTTACATTTGTATAAAGAATAAAGAAATATATTAGAAATGGCTGACTGTTACTTATTTTAAAAGAGAAAAAAAAAAGATTGACATGACTCACCATGCTTATTCGTTTATCATTGTCCTACAAGATGAGTGTAGAAGTATTGTTAGAAGTGTCTTTTTTCTCCCAGAAGAGTGCCTTGGAATTGTCTTTAGGTAAATTCCCTCCTCATTTTCAGAGGAAATCAATAATTACAATTAAAAAAGAGAAAAAAGCTAAATGTTGGAGAAAACTTGGGGAATTGGGTGATTAATGTATTATTAACATAATTTGGAACTATGACAAAAGGGGAATAAAACTGTGCACCCTTTGACCCAACAATACAACTGCTATATAGGTATCCCAAAAAGGATTTTCTAAATAAGGGAAAATGAAGTTTATTGTAGTTTCTTTTTGTGATGGCTAAAATTGGAAATTGATAGGATGTCCAGCAATTGGGGAGTAACTGAAAAAATTGTGGTATATGATTATGATGGAATTTTATTGTACTCTAAAAATGACAATAAAGGTATTTCAGGAAAAAAAAAACTTGGAAAGGATTACTGGAACTGATGCAAAGTGAAGTGAAAAGAACTAGGACAATATTGTATACAGCAGCAGCAATATTATACAATGAAGAACTGTGAATGACTTAGCTATTCTCAACAAGAGAATAATCCAAAATAATACCAAAGGACTCATAGTGGAATATGCTATGCTCCTGCAGAGAAAGAAAATATATTTGTCTGGATATAGATTGGAGCACACGATTTTTGTCTTCTTTTTTGTTAAATCTTCTTGTACAAAATGAAGAATGTGGACAGATTTTACATGATTTTCCATGTACAGCATATCAGATAGTACACTATATCAAGAAAAGAGAAGCAAGAGAGGGAAGAAAGAATGAGACTTAAAATTTAAACCACTTTTAAAATTTTAAAATTGTTTCAACATGTAATTGTTTGAAATGCAATAGTATCATAAAAAAACTATCCAGGTTTCTAATATATACATATATATGTGTGTGTATGTGTGTGTGTATGTGTGTATGTATATTTATGTATGTATTTGGAGAGTCCTTTAACTTTCTCTGATTTTGATATTCTTTAATTTTCTTTTCCTAATCATTTAGTTTTGTGTTTTTTCTCTTTGGCCTCTGTTCCTTCTTGTTTCAACAGCCTTACTTTTATTTCTTGAAATGTCTTTTGTTTTATTCATTTCTGCCTTTTTTTTCATCTTGAGCTTAATTTTCTTTTGCAATTGTAGGCATAATTCTCTTCCTTTCTATTGAGAAGATTCATGGCATATCTTTTGATTGGATTTTCTTCCATCTTATGGCATATTTTGAAATTAGACTGGCAACGGACCCAGTTTCCTGGCCTAATTCCAACCAAAGTAATTACATTCTTCTTATCTATATTCTTTGGAGTACTTTCAGTCAAACATAATAGCACTATTATGCCATCTCTCAAAAAGTAACACTTCTTGTAAAAATTAGTTGCTGGAAAATCTTAAAGCAATTTATTTCATTTTGGTCCAGTAGAAGAATAATATAATATTCATGTTACCCACCGTTAGGAGCAAGGAAAACCACCTTTTTCAGAAAAAGAGCTCTAACTATAGACTTCATATATTGAAGTAATTCCTGGGGGAGTCTGGATACCTAGGAAACATGAAGTCAGACTACTCTTTAATTTCTTGGATTATTATGTCATTGCCCTAGAATTTTGGAGAAATTCTTTAAGTGAAGCTGAGTTGTGGCTCATGAATAAGTCACAAGTAAAAGGTATTCACAAAGTTCTTTCTGGAAAAAAAAAAGCCCTTAGATTATAAAATAAATATCTGATAGAGGGTACCTCCTTATTTCTTTTTACCACAGAAGAATTGGTTATGACACAAAAGACTCATATGTGAATGCTAATAAATGCTGAACACATAAAATTATAATCCATTTCCACTATTCTATTCTTTGAAAACATAAACTTTTCATGGGATTGTCTAATATATATTTAACTGTTATACCTGACTGATAAATTCATGAATGGAGTAGGGCATAGATGTTATTTGTCATAATCATCTATAATAGCTCACATTTATTTTGTTGTTTTTTGTTTGTATGTTTGTTTTGTTTTGTTTTACTGAAATTGATACAATTGTTCTCATGAAGCCACATCGTTGTTGAAGTGAGATTCTGTTGAGTATCTGGTCCCAATTCTGAAACATGATAACTCATGAGTGGATCAATAGGATTCGTGATGTGCATTGATAAGGATCACTGTTTGGTCCCCTTTGTTTAAGGGATACACAAAACAAAAGCACGAATGAAAGATCCATCTGAGACTTATCTAAGCAAACATATTCTCCATGATATGTACTTGTAAACACCATTCTAAAAAGCAGGTGGATAAAAAGAGAAAGCTCAAACTCAAGCAATTAAAGGGAGAAGTTATATGATCAAAAAAAGAGAATAGAAGACCTTTCTCCTTTTTTTAAAATAGATGGCCAGACATAAACTTATCTTAACTAATCCTTTCATACCAGGTAGTTTTGACAGTTTCTTATTACCATATAGAGTAAACAACAATTTCTATTTCATTTGAAGCTTCTGTTTCTTCTGCTTGTTCAACATAAAGCCAAAGCACATATCTTTCATCCCAGAGCACATGACAAGCTCCAAGAAAAGTGATCTGTACTAACAAATAGCAAGAGGAAATGTTGACCTTGATTATCTACTTATATTTATGTAAAATAAGTTGAATGCATCAAATTATACAGACACATGCAGAGATATCTATCATCTCTCTTTCTCTCCATCTCTCTTTGTGTGTGTCTGTATATGTGAATGTTTGTATGGATGTATGTTTAATTTTCCCACTTTCCCGGAACACTTGAAATACGAGCTACAAATTTTGGTAGTATTGTCTTTACATAGAGTTATTTAATTCAATAAATATTTATTAAATACTTACATTGTGTCAGGAACTGTGTGAACACTAGCCATACAAATAATAAGAAAAATCATCTATGCCATTAAGGAACTTATGATCTAACAGAGGAAAAGCTGGGAGGGAAAGGAGATAGGATGTGGTCACCATTTGTCATGATGTTCCCCTAACTAGAAGCCAAGAAGAATAACTGATGGAAAAGGGAAAGTTTCCTGGAAAATTCCTGAAAGGTCATAGCCTTCTCTAAATGAAGGCTTTAGAGGGAATTTACTACTGAACCTTCTAGATTTCTATTAAAGGGAGCAGCAATTTTAAGAATTGAGAAGATGTTGAATATCAAAAACTAAATCAATCAGCATGCTGATTAAATTTTGATTAATTTATAATGAGAAAAAGGCATGATGAATTCAAGTAGAAGTGCCAATGGAAAATGGATCATTATCTGGGTAATTTACTGGCTTCATAGCATGAAGTCACAATTATTCTCTCAAAACACAAACTTTTTCATTTTCTTTACCCTACAAAGAGTAAAGAAGAAAATGCCATGGATTTAGTTTAACTGGGAAAAATTTTAAATAAGAAAAAACAAAAGCACGAATGAAAGATCCATCTGAGACTTATCTAAGCAAACAGATATTCTCCATGATATATACTTGTGAACACCATTCTAAAAAGCAGGTGGATAAAAAGAGAAAGCTCTAACTCAAGCAATTAAAGGGAGAAGTTATATGATCAAAAAAGAGAATAGAAGACCTTTCTCCTTTTTTGGTCTTGCTACTTGATTAAAGCCACATTAATACTCTGAGTCAAGAGAACAACTACTTAAACTCAATCAGTCAGTTGTCAGTTTGTCTTTCTCTCTATCTATCCATCTATCATCTTATTCTGTATGGAAAGAAGAAATAATGATCTTCTCATATATTACCAAGAGTGCATGCTTATCTCCTTATATTTGTACATAATTCTACAACTGCAATTCACCCAACATGAGAATAACCATAAATGAATAACAAGAAGATTTCTAAAAAAATGTAACAGAGTTTTGGTGGAGTAATCATTTCTTGAGTTTGTGTCTTATGATCTATTCTGTCTAAGCCAATGAAATAAAAAATGAAATTATTGAAGAATATTCAGAAGAAGTGGATATAAACAACAGAAATTAAGAAAATATTTAAAGAAGTCTTAGATTATTTTATAAATAATTTTTGGCATCCCTTGGTGAAAGAAAAAGCTATCTAATATGTTTTGAGTGGGATGGGCATTTTAATCAAGTAAGAAGTTTTTGAGGTATAAAATTAGTTTTCCCTGATTTTGAATAGAATTTGGAAAGTAGAGGTGTCAATCACACTGCCACTCAAAACAGATTCTAATGGGATTTATTTATTGGGAAATATTGATGAAATAAATATTCAAGATCATAGATAATATTAAATGTACCCCACAAAAATCAATACATGTGATACCCTAGGATAATAGATCTTTCTGTCATTCAAAGGTTAAGATTTCCCCAAACTACTATAGCTGTTCACTCTCTTACTAGTTTACAATCAGCTATACTCCTCCTTGCAACAATTGTCTGTCTTCCTTTAACTATGCCTTTCCATTGCAGCTTGGGAACATTCATTCCATCATCATTATTCCATCATTCTTCATTCTAGATGTCTTTCCCTTGAATTCTTTCTGTTGTTTTGTGATGATGGAAACCTGGCCCCTTCTAAAATCACTCTATTTTTGACGACGCTACCTCTTATTAGCTGCTTCTCAAAACAATATCTGGGCCAACAAGAGGAAGGACACTCCTTTTATTTTCTCATTGTTAGTCCCATACATTCCCCACTGTGGATGCTTTTCAGATGCTTTTTCTTTAAGGTTTATTTCATACACTGATAAAAGCCAACATGGATGATGTCACTGCATCCTAATGGCCTAAATTCTACAGAATAGAGTTTATTCTAAAGAGTTCAATACTTTGCTCACCATCTTCTTTCCATTCCAATTGCTCTTCTTTTATTTGTAGACTTGACTTTACTAGTTGAGAATCCCTCATGTTGCCACAAAACAGTTTTGCCCAGAAGAGAGAAAGTGACAGACTTTTGACTCAGGATGTTTATTTTGGTAGCTATAAGGATAATGGGTTGGAAAAGACCCAAGGCAATAGAAAATATATTAGGACATATTCTAATGTTCTAGACAAGAAGTGATAATGAACTGTACTATAATAGAAAGTCATCTGTGTAAGAAAAAACATTCAATTATAACAATTGTTATAAAAGGTTGACTAATAAAACTTGCTAACTAGAAACGAAATAAAGGAAAGGTAAGAATCAAAATGATTCAAAAAATGAGAATGAGAGTGACTACACTGTCAAATCATATGTACTCAATAAACACTAAAATGAATAAATCATTAAATGAAGAAATGAAAAGTGAAGCCAAAGTCAATTTTGGCTCCTGTGTGTGTGAGAGAGTGAGAGAGAGTGTGTGTGAGAGACAGACAGACAGACAGACAGAGAGAAAGTCAGAAAAATAGAGACAGAAAGAGAAAGAGATAGAGATGGGGACAGAGAGATACACACTGAGAGAATAAGCAACAAGCTTTCTAAGAAATTAAGTATATTCTGATATTTTTGATTTTTATTTTTTTTTTACTTAATATTATAAATAGCATTGTCAGTATCATAAACATCTGTATTCAGAACTCTTTTTAATATTTTGTTCAACAAGGATGAATTGTATCTCTGAAATTAGTTTGTAGAAAAGAAAAATAGAGTACTATTTTAATAGTTTCTCATGGTAACTATGGGTAGGTTTTAAAGCTTTGCTAGAAGATAAATCGCGGGAGGTCCTATTATCCAAGAAATGCTTGAAACATGATCACAATAATGTAATATCTGCCTCTCATTCAAGGAAAATTCTAACCAATTTTAAACAGCATCAATCATTAGTTTAATTCCTTAACAATTACAACCCATCTATGCCTTATTTTTTATGTTACCTTTTCTCTGTCCTAATATAAATTCTATAGTAGAATATTGAAATATTGAAAGCATTCGCCAAGGGTTTGGGGGACTTAATTTTTATAACGGTCCAGAACTCCAGGTATCCTTTGTTGTCTCTAAATGTTCTATTTTTCAAACACCAATCACAAACTTTTGGCCTTTTTTCTTCAATTACCAATGTTTCTTTCGGTCATCTTCAACCCCAAATATGAAATCTTTCCAAAATTATCACCTCATACAACAATGACACAATTTGTGCTTGCTATTTCTGAAATTCGTTAAAAGCAGGATAATATCAATAATGTTTGTGTTTTTCTTAATTATTCATTCAATTGTCTTCATTTTTTTGTTTATAAGCTTTTTGTGATAGTGGTAGCAGAATATGTCTTTGTCTTTATATCAATCAACAAATATTATTTGTTTAAAATATTCCAGGCAGAGGTGCTAAACAATGGAGAAACAAAGAAAGATGAAAAGTTTATGACCTGGAGAAATTCACAATCTAATTGGCAAGAAAACATGAATATAATTAAGGAATCACAAGATTAATACACGGAAAGTAGGTTCAAAAAGGGAAGCAGTGATATGGATTTGATGAAGGTCAGTCCCTTTCTGAACCTACTTTCCCCCTAACTCTATTGATCTTGCTTGAAATGGAGAGATGGAGCATCAAGTTTGAGAAAAGCAAGTAGGTGAATTGCATTATTTACGAAGGTGAATACAGTGAAAGAAAACTTTAAAGATAGTAAGAAGTCAGGTTGTAATGGACTTTAAATGGCAATTTATATATTTGATCATGGAGGTAGCAGGAGCAATTGGACTTTTCTGAGATAGGTATTTGATATGATCAAACTTTGGGAAACTCTCTTTGAATTGATGAGAGATGAACGAACTGATGTGATTTTTAACAAAATTTAATTCATTTAATGAGTGGTTCTCCATATTACAGAAACTATGCCATCTTACTTTTTCGAAACTTGCTGATCTACTACCAGATTATACATTCACCAAAAATCTATATTATTCACCCTTGTCTGTTTTGGCTAAAAAATTTCTCCTTTCATTTTCATTAATCCCCACCCCGACTTCATGACTTCTATATAGAAATTCAGTCATTTTCTACTTATTAATGCACTACCTATTCCCCTATTCCATTTACCCATCTTTCTATGATTGAGTTAATCTTCCTCACTGAATACAGATATATAGAGAAATGATTTTTATTTATTTGGCAATTCACCTTAGAATTCAGAATTGGTAATGAGCAGTGAGATGACAGTTAACCAGGTTGTTCTGACAACATCAATTCTAGAGTGAAAGTAGCAGTAATTTTCCAAGGCAGCATTCAAGAACAGAATACATTTCTTAAAGATTATGAAATAAAATTGAGATAACTTTAAATTCTTAAATATTTGATTGACAATTCTTTTTATGGTTTTTTTTTTTAATTTTCCTTTATCTTTCTTATTCTTTTCTCTCCTCCTTAAAACCTGTCCCCTCCCCCAATATGACTAGTTCATTGAATTCCTTAGAAATGAATGCCTTTATCATCCCTTGCAACTACCTTACAATTTCTCTGTTTTTGACTTTTTTTTTTTGTCTTTGGAGAAAAAAAAATCCCTTTCTTTTATCAAGGATCTTTCTTGCTCTCTATTTTTTCTTCTAGTTTCCTCTGCCAACAATTTTGTAAATATCCCCCATAAAACAAACAAACAAACAAAAACAAAACACTTGCACAATTATTCTCCAAATATTTCTCTCCTCATATAATAAATCTAAAATAAACTATATTAAGTCTCCTTTTTGTACTTTTTATATCACATTAATTTCTCCCTCCTGAAATCTCTTCCCTCTTTTTTGTGACTGCAAATACCATGCCTAACAACACTTTACATATTATTTCATGTTTTTTTGACATCTCACCTCAAATAAAAGTTTTTTTTGGATTCCCTCAAACCCACCAAGATTTAAACTTGCCATTTTAAGTGTTCTCTTCATTTGAAATTTGCTACTGGCACTTTGTAAGGATCCAACTTTTATATTTATCATATTGCTCCTTACTATTATTTTTCTTTTTCAGTATATTTTTATTTGCTTATAATTAATATGAAAATAAGGACAGTCGTATACAATGTCAAAAATAAGAAAAATTATAATACTATCTAGAATTTGTATTTAACCCACTATGTACTAAACACTGTGCAAATATGATCTTAGTTGATTCTCATAGGAACCTTGCTGGATAGATACTATATTATTTTTACTTTACACATGAGAAAACTGAAATATAAAGTGATTAAGTTAAGTGATAAACACATTGTTAGTCTCTGGTAAAATTGAACTCAAGTGTTCTTGATTCTAGATTCAATATTCTATCCACTGAACTATCCAGCTAAAATTAAAAAAAAAATTGGCATCCAAAGTACATCATATGAATGAATTTTTAAAGTATTTATTAAGTACAAAACACTATGCTTGCTGCTAAGTATACAAATTTTAAAAAAACACTTCTTCATCTCAAGGAAATCACATTTTAAGAATAGAGAAGCTTGAAAGTCTCTTTGAAATGTCCTATCATTCTTTGGTTGCAGATGATAATTCATCATCCCTAAAATTATTTATACTAATAAAATTTATATGCCTTTATGATGGTGAATAATTTGACCTTTGGCCAGTTTCAAGTAACTTTTCTTGTGACAATATTTTTTTTCTTGTTTTCAGCCACCATATAACTCATAGAAGCCATTACCAGACAACAAACATCTTTATAAAGGTTGGTTTTATATAGTAAGTATTTAATATTTAAAAAAAAACTTTGAATTTATTGCTTTATGGTGATAGTGGTAAGAATTTCCAAGGCATGATTTTATTTGTCTTTAGAAAACCTGTAACCTTTATTTTCTCCTTATAAAGCTTACAATATTTTATTTTGTTTATACTTGTGCTTTATTTTATACTGTTATGTACCACCTTCTAAACTGTAAATTTATTGAGGAAAAAAACATCCCATTCATCTGTATATTTTCTTAAATATAGTTAGAGGTCAAAAATGAATCTAAAGAATAAAAAAAATTCATACAAGATTAAAAAGTCACATGTAATACTATTTCTAATACTATTTCATTCCTCTTTTATTTTTCATGAGAAATAGAAGCTAATATTCTGTCTTTTTCAGTTACAGTTTCATTGATTTTAATATCTCTAGATAGCCATTTTGTTCATTTAATAAGACTATCTTTGATAAGTCAAAACAAAAAAAAGAGTAAGGTACACATCTCAAAAAAGGTGTTTTCAAAGAAGTTTAAAGCAATAAAGAACAATCATTAATTTAAAATCTTACTGGTATTTTCAATTATTTCTTATTTTCAAATTAGACATGATAAATAAGAGGAAAGAGACTTTTCAATGTTCCAAAAATGGTTCATCTATGTGGGAATAGCAAATCTAAGATGCTTCTCATATTTAAGCCATTTTCTATGGTATGGCCGTGTCTCAAGTATGAATGACATTTTCTTCCTAATTTCTCTATTCTTCTGGGAAGGAAAGATGAGTAAATTATTTTCCATACTAATGCCTGAGAATTTAACAGAATGCAATCAATCATTTCTATACTGATTAAGAATTCATCAACACAAATCTTGAATGATTTCAAAAAGGTCACAAACTAAAAAATTTACCAGTTGACACTCTTTAATTCATACTGTATTTATAAAATGTATTCACTGAAACTATTATAATTGCTAAACTAAAAATGGATAAGGTTTCTAAAATTAGTCCTCTTGTTAAGAAGCTAAGGCAAACTGTCTTCTTTAGAGGTGAGTTGAATTAAGATGAAGTTACAAACAGGCCATTCACTCAGTTGGCTCCATACCAATCATCTCCAACAGAATTCCAAATGAGTTAAATAATGACTTTAAAATATACAGCTGGCAAATGCAAATCAGTATGTTAACTAATGTTAAGATAGTGAATTTGCATTGTGTATATCTGTGTCCTTCACAAATATATTATGCAGAGGTAATCCCATATATACAGTGTGCTAGAATTCAAAACCAAAGGTATCTTGGACAATCAACAGAGTTTAGGTTGACCAGCATGTGAATGACTTATTCCAGGGTCAAGTTTTAGTCATAATTTTAGTCATTTATTTTTACAACTATAACAATGGCCACACAAAAATGAACTTCAGACCTTTTGATCATTAAGAGTAACATAACAATTAATTATAATTCAATTGTTTAACAATCATCTAATCAACCAGTCAACTAAGGAGCATTTGCTACATATGTAATAAGGTACTGTGGTGGATGTTGAGAATATTGAGATAGAAAATGAAAGAGTTCTTGAGAAAAGGAGTTTGAATTATCTGCTGAAACTTTTTCCTTTAAAATATCACTAACCCTATTTCAGGCTGTCCTTAAAATGTATTGTATTCATTAATGATGTGCTGACAAAAGGCACACAATGGGAAAAAAAAAAAGCACATCAAATAAAATCAGTTTTATTGATGTTAAAAGTATTCTAAGAAAAAGAAAGCATTGATTGAATTTAAAATGCAATTGTATTCTACACATTTTATGTATTTGGGAGTATATACACACATATACATATATGAATATATATGTTTGTATTTGTATTTGTGTGTGAAGGTGCTGGAATGATATCAGCTGTGAATACTTTTTAATCTGACAACAAAGATCTTATGACATGGAAATGTCAGCACTTCCATGCTATGTAATATCAGATGTCAATCTCATTAATTTTGTATCATGCTATCCAGGCTACCATCTGATTTTTCCATCTTCATTTAAACAGAGTTCTATAGAAGTTTTCAGGACTTCTATATTTCAGCAAGAAATCCTATAGCTTCACTTCTGTTCTACATTCACAAAAGTGTTGCTTACTGCAGTTTTAGGTAACATCCTTACAGAAACAAGATGCTTCTTTGTGCACACTGAGATAATCCATTGTTTGATTTCCTCATTTGCTTTTTAACTCAACTGTTTCTTCAGTATCAGATGGACACAGACAACATCACTTCTATTTCTTTCCTATGTAAACTAATTCAGCTGCCTTAGAACAGAAACCTTGGGGGGGAGGGAGGGGGGGAGGGAGGGAGGGGGGGAGAGAGAGAGAGAGAGAGAGAGAGAGAGAGAGAGAGAGAGAGAGAGAGAGAGAGAGAGAGAGAGAGAGAGAGAGAGAGAGAGAGAGAGAGAGAGAGAGAGGAGAGAGAGAGAGAGAGAGAGAAAGAATTAAATTCCTTGGCTGCTCCCTGAGAGTTTGTCACTATTTTTTTCTATAGACTTTTATTTCAAAAGCTATACTCCATACCATTGTATTTCATCCTGCGCTATATATACATGGATTTGCAAAAATATTTTGCTTCTCCTTCCCTTTTATTTCTGTGAACTGCTCCACTTTATATTTTAGGCCAAAAACTTGTCTCCACAGGATGAAAAGACATATTAGCCATTATGTTCTTAGTTGTTCTTTTAAAGTTCTTTTAAAAATTCCATGTACAAAAAATAAAGTAATATAAATTTTTATCTGAGTGTGAATGAATTATTATAGTTGGTCTGATTGGATTATCTGTAGTATGCATGGTACAAACACTAAAAAACTGACAGTAATGTGTAGTGTGAAATATAGACATATAACAAAATCATGGAAAGGAAATATATTGCAGGGATTTATTCTCCAATCAATGTGTGGTGAAATAATGCATATAAATCCCAAGACTTCATCAGGAGAATAGATGGAATATTATTTGAAAGCTACAGCTATGAAAGAGAAAACACAAACATAGGTGAAGTGTTACTTCCTTATTATTTATTCGACACACTATAATGGCAATATACATCGTATAAGACAAGCTAAAGGAAACACAAATCTAGCCTAGAAACTTGTTCTGAAGGTTCAGATATGACACAGAATATTCCATCTATCAATACTGAAAGGATTTGAAAATTCAATTAAAAAAATCAAAGTCAGTAGTCTATAACAGGGTTATACCTACATATAGGCTCTTTAAAAACCTATGATGATTGGATCAGAGGATTATAAAGATAAACATAATTTAGCCCGATCTCCAATTTTATCAATGAAATCATGACATGGAATGGTCCCTAATAAAAAGAATAATAGAGATAAGATATGAACCTACAAGTTTGTGATTTGAAGAAAATAACAATAGATCTCAGGCCTTTTTTTCCAGTTCAAATATTTTTAGACCTTAAGCAGGATTTCTCTGGGCAAGCTTCCCAAACCTTTAGGAAAACTTCACTGGGTCTCAAATTCCTTAAATATGAAATCAGGGATTTTATGTACAGGCAGTTAGATTACATAGTGATTGAAGTGAAGAAAACTCGAGGAGTTCCAAATCCTGTATCAAATGTTCAATAATTGTATAATCTTTAAAAAAAATCACTTAACCTATGTTGGTGTTATTTTACCCATCTCTTAATTGGGACAAATAATAGCACCTCCTTTTCACAGTTGTTGTGAAGAAAAATAAAATATTTTATATATTTTAATTATGTTGAAAATTTAAACATTTAATTTAATTTTAAATTTAAAATTAGATATTTAAGTTATAATTTAAAATTTGAGTTACTATACAAATGCTAGGTATTATTCATGTTAGACTTCCTGTAAGATCCTGTCAAATATCAGGTCTATGATTCTGTGACCTCTGTGGGCCTCAATATTCTTTTCTATAAATTTGAATTCTATAACTGCAACTATAATTACCCTTCTGCTATACCGAGTTTCCACATTCTGGAAGTTCATAATGTGGAGGTTCCACATTATGAAGGTTTAAATGTGATTTCCCAGAAAGACGATTCTCACCTCTCCACTTCCTAATATACAGGAGGATGATACACAAAGATTGGTAGTTGAAAAGGTCTAGAAATGGATATGGGGTCTAATTGTGTGGTTGACTACTTTGGAATACACTGATGAGCTAACACAATCTGTTAAGAAAAAGATAATATCCAGACTGAGAAAAAAAAAAAAAAAAGTAGCTCGAGACTTCAGTCCTGGCTGTCATATATTTTTTTTAAGTGACATAGGTAATGATGGAACTGGAAACCATCAATGTCAAAATCCACCATGAGAATTAACACATTTTAGCTGGAGGAAAAGTCATGGAAGCCAAACAATAGACCTCTGTGAGTTTTTGAAGGGCTATTATATCTTGGACTAGTTGACTTGTAAGTTTTCTTTGACAGCAATTTTGTGATCTTTTCTTTTCAACAAAACTCTATTTTGTCTATTTCAGTGCATCAAAAAAGTTCATCCTATTGTGTGTGTTACAAAGTCAAAAAATCATACCTTATATATCAACTTAAGCTTTTCTTTCCTTTAGTGCTTAACCTGGTTTATCATAAATAATTTATGTATATTCTTGGGTTTTAAAAATCAACTGCACAATCAAATCAAATGGATTTATAATTTCTGAAATTAATAAAGTTTTAAAATTTGAAAAGGATTCTACATCTAGTCTGAATTATACCACACAATTTAGCTAAAGTCAACAAAAACCAAGTTTTCTCACAACTTACTCATCAGTATCTGTTTACCTTACACACTAATTCTTTTTTTGTTTTTTGCAATGACATAACTTAATTGAATAATAAGCAACCAGAAATAATCATAGCATCAAAAACAGACTAGATTTAAAAAGTGAAAGATATTTTTAAATCCACACTCTGTCAGTTCATTTGGTAACTTTTCTTATCAAAATTTATATGACAAAGAATACTTCTAATCATTTTTAAGTATCTAAGTATGCCCATATATATATATATATATATATATATATATATATATATATATATATATATACACATACATATATACATATGTACATTTTCTTAATGTAGGGGTTAAAATTTGAATTTATATCATCTGTGAGTATAATTATTTCTAGCTATAAATTAACACTTTATTTTAAATTGTCAGCAAGTAGGTATTAATTACTTCCAATATGTCAGGCATTGTATGAATTGTTGAGGTTACAATGAAAGATAAAAATAACCACTGACCCCAATGAATTTCCAATCTATTTTGGTAGACCATATGCTAACAACAATGTCTAAAATGGTATTTTTCAGGATACATTGGAAAGACTTCTTTCAGAAGATGTGATTTTAGGCAAAATTTGAAGGAAGCCAGGATGCAGAGTAATGATAGAAAATCATTCCAGAAATAAGAGAAAAGGACTGGAAGATCTTCAAAATGGACCAATTCTTATGATAATGAATTTTAGATTATGCTTTTATGGGGCTTACTCTGAAAGAGATGAAAAATCAGCATAATCAGGGAATAACTATTAATCAAGGTTGGTTCATGAAGGTTTTAAAATAATAACAAAGATATTGGTCCCCATTTTTCAAGATTTCAAAAACTTCTCTTCTTTAAGCATAGCCTCAGCATATTGTTAATGTTGTTATTATAATTCAGTTGTTTCAGTAATTACCCCTTTTGGGATTTCCATAACAAAGATATTGAAATGGCTTGCCATTTTGTTCTTCAGCTTATTTTTACAGATGAGGAAATCAAAGCAAAACTGCATTAAGTGACTTGCTCCCAAAATCACAATTTAGTAAAATTCAGAGGGCTAAAACTAGAAACTTAGTTTTTTTCCGGCTTCAGATCTAGTGCTTTGTCCACTGTACCACCTAGCTGACATGCTGTTAATAAAGTTTTTATAAATAAATAAATAAATATATATATATATATATATATATATATATGTAAAAATCCCAGAGTTTATTGTTCACCTGAATTCCAAAAGATAATCCTTAAATCTTTTAAAATTGAGTAGGAGGAAGTCATTACCTCTACACTCCTGTGACAAATACAATATGTAATATTTGAGCATTAAGAATATTCTAAGTTTTAGACAAATCTTCACAGGAAAAATGTATTCCTGTGAAAGACCTAGAGATGAATATTTCTAGATCACTGGTGCAATCATATCACTACTGTGCTCAGAAAATTTTCACTGTATCGCAATTTCTTTTCCCATGAAATTTCAATTATTTTTGTTGCTTGTAGCGTTTTCCTTAATGTGACATCCCTTGCCCATCTCTCCCATTCAGAAAACGTTTCTATTTCCATGACTTTTCACTATAATCCTTTCATTCACATCACTTTGATGACTTTATTGATTCCACTTATACCACATGTTTATTACTCTTTCTGGTCATCATTCCTATTACTCAGTTACAGTGCAGTAATCCAGTTTGTTCTTTATATATCTAAATTACATTCACTTTTCAAAATCTAGGTCAAATCCTACTTCCTTGAAGAAACCTTTTCAGGTTACTTGATTATTGAAGTATGGTTAATGTACTCTAATTATTTGTTCAAAGACCATATAATTATTAGTGCTTGAATTATTGCAGAATTATGTGATTACAAGCATATTAAAACCTTCTCGATTAATTATTTTGCTGCTCTACATATTTGTCTCAATAGTTATATAGGTCTACTAGTTTGACATTCCCTTCTTGGAATAAGAAGTAGGATGAACACTTTTCTTAAGCTCTAAAGTATAATAAAATATTGATTAAAGTTCATCAAACAAGTGTTAGTTTTTTTTTTTTTTTTCCAAGAGGCAAAATTCAGGAATATGCTGGCAATATATATATATGTGTGTGTGTGTGTGTGTGTGTGTGTGTGTGTGTGTATTTTTTGTTTTCTAGACAGTCTGTTCTCTCTGATTCTAAAGAATTTGAGTAGACTATATTGTTATTATCAGTTTGTATTCTAAGCTACTAAAGTCAGAAAGTATAGTCCTGATAGTCCTGATGTTATATTCCATTTGGATCTAACAGTTACCTTTAAGCAAATACATGCACACATACATAGGCATGCACATCTATACCAAAAAAGCTGCTATAGATAAAAGGAAGGAACTGAAAAAAGAGATAAATGTGGATATCTATCAGAGCTGACTATGTACTTTTAAACTTTATTCAAATAGTGAAACAAAATGAATGAGATCAGGAAGGTCACAACATTTGCATGCAGATTGAAAATTAATCTGAATTCATTATATATTCTATGTATCTAGTACAACCACAGCTCTGTCAAGGAAGATGGAATTTCATAAAAAAGAAAGAAAAAGGTTAGAAATATATGAAAACATTCAAGAAATATGTGTTTTTCATTTTTTTTACAAATTTTAGTTTCTAATTATTCTTGTCTAATATCATTTCCAGGGAGTTAGCATATTACTAAAAATAGTTTTTCAATATAGCCATATCAGATACCAATTATTTGGAGAACATGAGAGGGTTCAATTGTAAACTTAAATTGATCATAAGTGTTCTAATTAATTATATTCTATAAATATAATTTTGAACTGGATTAGATAGGTGTGAAGATTCCTTTTTTTAACCTTTTATATTTCTTTTTTTTCTGAGAAAAATATCAATCTTTCCCCACATATAATTTTCTCTGGCTTTATGCTAGAAAAAGCAACTAAGGTAGACAGTTGCTCAAATATGTTCTACACAAATATTTCAATTGAATCCTCTAAACATTTATTAAGGACCTAGTAGGGGGAAAGCATCCTATGAAGAGCTGTAGATAAAGGTGCCAAAATGTAAAGGCTTCTCCTTTCAAGACATTCAGTTTTTATTGTGAGAACTCTACATGCACTCATATATACAGATAAGATAATTTTAGGAGGGAGGAAGAACTAAAATTTGAAAAAAAATCACTAGGGTTTTAATAATAGATCTTGATTGGAACATATTCAGATTTTTTGAATACATAACTTATGACATTTAATTAGTATCTTAACAAATGTTTTTTCTAAGGATTCTTAAGATGTTAATCCTTAGCATTCACTTATACTGCAAAAATATCATTTCATATTAATATGCTATAAATTGTATAGCTCTAAACATTTAAGTCCTCCTCTTAAAACCTAATTTCTTTTCCCCCCATTATATAGAAACTGTAGTGCCTTTTACTTAAATTATATTGTAGATTAAATTGCTTCACTTATTTTGATATACTCAATTGAGTGGATAATAAGAATTGAAACATTTCAAATAAATCCAATCTACATAATGCTGAAATAAACTCACAATTCCAAGTAGAAACCATGATATTCATAAGGGATACATTTAATGCAACATTCAGTTATACTGTTTTCCCAAGAAACATCAGGGGAAAATAAGTTTCAAAACTTTAAGTCAACACCTAGCTCTTGTACAAGATGCTAAAGATAAATGCATATCTGGGAGGATTTTTTTTTCATCTACCATGTGATTTTATTGCTATTAATGGAATTTTATATATCCAAGGAGTCCTTGTAAAGGTTTGTCTGCATTCCCCATAGTCTTCAGAATCTCAGGGCAAAAAAGAGTTTGCCATGACCTTTTTTCCCTTCTCTTAAAACCATAAAATGTATCACAAACAAGAATAACAATAAAAATTTGTTGTTTATATAGTACTTTAATTGTTTCACATATTACACATATACTATATCACCTCATTTTTAGAACTCTGAAATAGATATACTATTTTATCCCATTTTTTACAGATGGACAAGATGATCCTGAAAGACATTAAATGACTTGCCTAGAATTATACCACTAGAGGGTAACAGGCAGGATTTAAAATTCATCACTATCCATTATAGCACCTAGCTATTATGTACATATGGTGCTACATCCAGGTATTATATACTCTAAAATTTCTTGGGAAGAAAATTCAACAAATAATTATGGGTGTGAAGTAAATGATTTCTTATTCTTTTATTTGCAATCCAAAACTAAGGGAGAAAAGGAATGAATTAAAGAATAACATCAGCATTAAAAATATAAACAAAAACAAACTCTACTATGTGCCAGACACTGTGGCAAAACACATTTTATAAATATTACTTCATTATATCCTCACAACAACACAGGGTAGTAAAGTAATATTACCCCTATTTTAGATTTGAGAAAACGGAGGCAGACATAGGTAAAGTGATGTGTTTATGGTTTTAGAGCTGGATTTGAACTCATTTTTTTTATTCCAAGACCAGTGGTCTTATCCATTGAATGGCATGACTACCACAAGGATTTAATTTATTGCAATTTTCTGTTAATGTCTCTATATAATAGTTTCCTAGGATCATCAATTTAGAACTGGAAAAAGCTATCTGGTTCAACTATGTAATTTGACAATTGGAAACACTGTCTTAAAATGCTCCTTTGACTCATAATTCACTGTTCATATAATATTGACTCTCCTGTACTGGAAGTTTCTTGATTGGATAGGAAGGAATTGCATAGTGAAAAGAACATTTTACCTAGTGGGAGGACATAGATTCTACTGCCTAACTTTGCCTAATGTGTGGGTAATCATTTTCTCTTAGCCTCAAACTCTTGACTCTAGAATAAGAGGATTAAGAACTAACTATTGAATCTCCAAATACCTGAAAAAACCTCTTTCTTGAAAAAAGAATTTTGGAAGGTATTTGATGTGATCCCAAAACAACATTTCAGAGGAAGAACGTGTTTCTTCTTATTACTTTACTTTTATTTATTCCTGTCATTTAAGGAAATATTGGAAGTGAAAGAATCTGCCTTCAAAAATAAGATCTCACTATTTGATAAAACATGCTTGGAAAATTGGAGAACAGTTGGCTGAAACTAGGCACAGATCAATAATATTCACACCCTATGCTAAGATAAAGCTAAAAAGGGTGCATGATTTACACAAAAAAGGGTGATAGCATAGGAAAATTAGAAGAACAAGTAATAGCTTTCCTTTCCAATCTCTGGAGAAGGGAACAGTCAAGAGAGAACTTTTTGAAATGCAAAAGTTAATTTTGATTATAATAAATTGAAAAGGGTTTTGCAAACCAAAATCAGTGAAAATAAAATCAGAAGCAAGGCAAAAATCTGGGGGAAAGTTTTAAAGTTAATATTTTTTAAAGACCATTCAATTCTGAATCAAATTTATAAGAATGTAAGTTATTCTCCCAAACTAAATAGTCAAAGGATATGAACAGGCATTTTCAGATGAATAAAGTAAAGTTATATGAAAATGTTCTAAACTATTGACTAGAGAAAGGAAAAGTAAAACAAATCTGTGCTATCATCATCCCTTTTTGATTGACTAATATGACAGAGAAGAAAAAAATGATAAATATCAAAAATGTGGAAACATTGGGACACCAATGAACTGGTGGAGTTGTGAAATGACCCGATCATTCTGGAGAAAAAGTTTATATACTATTGCCAATAGGCTTTAAAGCAGTGTATGTCCTTTATCCAGCAATATAACTACTAGGTCTATATCCCAAAGATCATTAAAAGACAAAAGGACCACAGGGACACAAATCTTTACAATAGCCCTTTTTGTGGTGGTAAAGAATTGGAAATTGTGAGAACACCCATCAATTGGAGAATGGCTGAACAAGTTGTAGTATGTAAATATAATGCAATTTAATTTTCTATGAGAAATAATGAGCATGCACATTTCAGAAATCCTGAAATGACTTATATGAACTGATGCAATAATGTGAACAGAAGCAGAAAATTATTGTGCACAATAGCAATATTGTGTGATGATCAGTTCCTATAGATTTTGATCTTGTGAGCAATACAATGATCCATGACAATTAAAAAAGCTTCATCATGGGAAATACTGTCCACATCCAGAAAAAGAACTATGGAGTCTGAATGAAGATTGAAACATATTATTTTCACTTTTTTGTTGATTTTTTCTTTGATGAAACTCACTTTATATCTGTTAGTTAGAACAAATAAAAGAAATATGTTCAAAGACAGATGGTCATTCCTAGTATTCTTAATGGTCCAATAGAAAGGATGGAAGGCTCAGAATAGAGGTCCTCAGGCTACTTTAGCAGGTATGAATGCAGGGCCATATAAGTAAAACTAGAAGACATTATGAGAAAATAACAGAGAAGGATGTCCTCCATATTGCCAGAAGACATAAAGTTATTAACTACCATCTCACAGAATATAAATGAACACTCAAATAGTCCAGGTTAGGGTGAGAATATTCTGGGTAGCCTTATAAAGGGGTGGGACAAAAATAATACAATGGGGAAAGAGCACTCTTCCCTCCACTTTCACCCCTCCAAGATACAGAGTTTCTTTTCTCCCTATACTTTGGTTGCTCTGTTGATGAATATATTCATATATATTTATATGTAGCTAAATAACACTTCAATTCTTATGACAAAAAGAGCATAAACATGCATAGCACAGGGTATTGTAGTGGACAGACAGCAAGTTTTACTATAGAAGTGTTTTTAAGATGAAATTGTCTGCTTCACAAGTCACTAAAATGAATCCATATGCTACAGTCATCTTAGGTAAGTTATAATTGTAATTTTTAAAAACTGCTCCTTTATTTACATTGCTATCCAGATCAATACTATAATAAGCTAATGTGACAAATTTGTAATCATGAAATTTTAGTTGCTGACTAAGTGGGTAGGGGTCTAATCTAAAACTCTCTTGGTAGTTTTCCAATCCTATTCCTTAGGCAGATGCTATTCAAACTAAGAATATCTATTTTTTATCCTGATGCTCAATACTTAGAGTGTGTACATGTATATGCATGATACACATATGCATGTATATACATACACCTAAATATCCAAGTACAGCATGAATTTTATTTTTAATGGCAAATTATAGATCTCGTTTAAGATATGAAAATATAAACAGAGACAAGTTGGCATAGCAGATGGAAATGAGTTCTAATTTACTTAAATCTCAAAGGAATACATAGGTTCAATACCACTTCCAATGTATAACAGCTCTGTGACATGCACAAGCCATTTAACATCTCAATTCCCCTGAGAAATTATAATGATAAAAATAGATGAATATTCAATCTTGATCTATGCAGGTGATTTTTACACTTCTGGTATTCAACATTAATTAATTGTCTCAAAATTGAAAACAGAAAAACAAAAAAATATATATTTGTGGTGATTGTTGTTATTAGCAATTATAACAACAGAAAATTTTAAGTTGACTCTAAGGAAGTACTTGATGAATAAATCAGAATGGTTAGCAACCTTTTTTAATTAAAAAAAAATGTAAGATACCTATCTTTCAGTTTTCAAATTAAGATCAAGTAATAATCCATCATGGATATTGTTAAAAGGGTTTTTTAGTTGGGATAGATGGTCATCTAAATAGTGCCTCATATTTTATAATCTATGAAATATTTTAAGCAAATTGAAATATATTTGTTTCTAAGCATATTTACATCATTTATAAAGCTCGGGAAAAATGAATATGTTTCTGCATATGTATTTGAACTAATTTTTAAAGAAAATATATCAGTATAAATTCTACAAAGGTTTTGATGTAGAGCTATTCAGACTGTAAAAAATAATAATAATAATAAATAATATTATTAATATTAATTAATTATACTTATATATAATACAATAATAGATGAAATAATTACTATAAATATAAATACTATAATGAAATAATAATAATGATAATAATAATAATAAAATGATCTAGCCTGGAAAAATCAATCTTGAATGGCATGAAGTGTCACTTTCATAATATTCATATGTCTTTCCTTAGATATTAAAAGTACCACATTTTTAAAATTTCCTTATGATCCCACAAATGTGCACAGGTTGTCTGACATCTGGCAAAGCATTCCCAGCCTGTATTGGTCTAAGCAAGCACTGTTGGCCACCCTGTAACTTAACTGTAACATTGGTCTTTTTCAAAAATGAAGGACAAAACTTAATCAACCATGACATTGTATTTATATTTATATCTAATGCACTTAATGTTTGATGATTTAAATATACTCCCCTGCAAAATGTGAGTAGGAAGTTATACTTTTCAACTTTCACTAATATTTTGAACTGAAAAGTTCAGGGGAAAAGAGCATAATGCTTCTTAAATCATTATGGCCTTGTATAAAATATTTTTGATAGTATGCTTGCTTTCATTCAAGGCATATAAAATATCAAGTTAAAATAACCAAAGCAGTTTTCAGTAGACTGGAACATATTGATAGAGAAAAAGTCTTTAATTTGAAATGTCTCTGTCAAGTTAATGAATTAATGTAATAAAACCATATTGGAAATACCTGCTTGGAAACAAGTAGGGTATACAAAATCAATGGGAAGGAAAATATGGGGGTGCCACACAGTAAATTTTCTAAAAGAAAATGAGTTTGCCTGAAATGTGCAGGCTTTGATTTGTGAATCTTTTATTAGAAGGAATATGTTGATTATTGAAACTTTCATTAGGAGATATATGCTCATGTAGTCCTATTTATTCATGAATTTGTCTGACTTAAAAGTGCAATTGTCAAAACAGGGATATTTGAATGTTTCTTGTGGAAAGCAGAATCCAAATCTTAATTTGAATCTATATGAATTTTTAATAAAATGTTCTGTCTTTGTATTGTTTATCACTGGTAGTATATTATAAAAAGAGGTCAAATTGCAATAATAAGTGTTGGATTTTCTTATTAGATCACATTATATTCATTTTAGGTTAAGTAACTTTAAGAGATAATATAGTACAAGAGGAGTAACACTGGATTGAACTCATTCAATCAGGTGTTTTCCTTGATCAATTCATTTAAAGTCACTAAATTCCATTTATCTCTCTTTTTTTGGGGGGGGTGAAGCAATTGGGGTTAAGTGACTTGCCCAGGGTCACACAGCCATGAAGTGTTAAGTATCTGAGATCAGATTTGAACTCAGATTTTCCTGACTTCAGGGCTGGTGCTCTATCCACTACAGCAACTAGCTTCCCCCAGCTTTAAGAAAATGGGGTACTAATGTTTGTTGTATCTCTATCTGAAGTCAAGTAAGACCAAATCTCTCTCTCTCTCTCTCTCTCTCTCTCTCTCTCTCTCTCTCTCTCTCTCTCTCTCTCCTCTCTCTCTCTCCTCTCACTCTCTCTCTCTCTTTCTCTCTCTCCCTCCCTCCCTCCCTCCCCCATTCATCATTCCTTCCACTCCTTCTCTTATTTACCTGTTGGGTAAGATAGATTTCTCTACACAACTTAGCATATATGTGTGTGGCTTCCCTTTTTTTTTTTTTATTTTTATTTGTATTCTTTTTTTTTTTTTTTTTTTTTTCCTGAGGCTGGGGTTAAGTGACTTGCCCAGGGTCACACAGCTAGGAAGTGTTAAGTGTCTGAGACCACATTTGAACTCGGGTCCCCCTGAATTCAGTGCTGGTGCTCTATCCACTACTCCACCTAGCTGCACCCCCATTTTCTTTTTAAGATGATTAATATGGAAATATATTTTTCATGACTGTATTTGTATAATTTATATCAAATTGCCTTCATCCTCAAGAAGAATAATAAGGAAAGGAGGGGAAAGTTTGGAAATTTTAAATATTAAAATGTGCTAATATAGTTTTTACATGTAAGAAAAATAAAAATATTACTTGGGTTTCTATGTCAATTAGTTGACTTCCTGGATAACTCACAAGATCATATATCATAATGAAATTATGAAACTCATACAAGACTTAATTAATATAAAACTTTATAATCAGTCTATCAGTGTATCAAAATTTTATCCTTTCCAACATGATATTCTCTCTATTTTTCGCCTAATTCAGCTGCTTCTTACATAATGTTTTTTAAAGTCTTCTTTTGCCATTTTAAATACCTATCTAGAACCATGATGTAAGAGTCTGAAAGCATTTTGGTCAATTATCCTTGACAGTGCAAGAAATATATTATAAAAATATAGGCAGATATTTTCAATCATTTATCTATTTGTTGTACTTCCATTTCAATTCTCAAATGGCCTGTTGACTTTTTTTTAGGATTCTTGCCAAATTTTCTTTAAATTAGCTTTCCTTTCTTAACTGTTCCTTGCTCTCTTTTGAGGCAATCGTTGCATATAATCTTTCACTTCATCCATGTAAGACTTTGTATTTATATTCCTAACACAATTGTCCTTGATAAAGCATTAAAAGAGTGGCAATGATCAATTACAAAAGGGAAACAGTGATCACTGATTCATTAAATTATCTATAGATATATGTCATGAGAAGCTAACCTCATTTCCTGAAACAAAGACCCATTTTTTAGTGCCAATATAATTCCAATAATGTATATTTGTGAGTCATAAGCGTCACTAACTCCAATGAATTGAAATTTAGCTTCATTAATGGGAGAGGAAGAGGCACACGGTTGGTGTTATGAGTCTACAAAATATTATAAGTAAATAATTTAAAAATGCAATGGTTTAATATCACTAATAAAATTCATAAATATAAATATTGTCTATTGATGTAGCAAGACCTAGCATAATGGAATGGGGCAGAAAGTGAGCTCTACTATTTTTTGATGCAAAGAAAAATGAGAATAATGTCAGATGGTGGGAATATGTTTTTTCATCAAAGTATGAGACCATATGTATGAGAGTTACACAAATTAAGCATGTATGAGCTGCTTAATGGAAGGTGTACTCCATATTGAAGAGATATCAGATGTATTTAATTATTGAACACATATAAGGACTTTATGAAATTTCTAGATAGTGCAATTCTGGAAGGATAAGTAACATGCTAAGTTTTAGTGTTATGACAAAAAAGCATCTCAGTAGACTTGAACAATGATGTTCATCTAATGAAATTTCATAGCAGTAAATGTGAAGTTCTATACTGGGGCTGCAAAAACACTACTGGTGATTTGTGAAAATAATTTCTCAGTTTACTGTTGATGTACTTCAAATTCAAGATAATTCAAGTGTTATCAAACAAACAAACAGAAAAAAAAATCAACAACAAAAAAAGCTAATGCAGATTAAGAAGGATATAGTACCCAAGTCTAGGGAGGCTTCAGTATCACTATGTTCTTCCTGATTCTACCTATATTTGAACTCCAGTGTTCAACTCTGGTTTCCACATTATAGTAGGAAATAAATAAGCTGGAATATAATTAGAATTGAGAATGGCTCAGTTTAGTCACCATTCTGCCCAATAACAAAGGAATTTCAGGATTTGTTTTCTCATAAAGTGTGAACTATTTCTAAAGTTCCTTATAAAACAGAAACCTTTTAAAAAGAAGCAACTATTTTTAAGATTTTAGGAAAATTTTATCCTATTCTATGACAATTCTTCTTAAGTGATGGATATAGAGAAGAGGTGAGATTGGTCCTTAATTTACCTGTTTCTTTTATATCTCCTTCTCTTCAGTAGGTGGTCTTGTAAACCTGGACAGCGAAAAAAACTGCGACATCGATTTTTTGGGATGAGAGCACTGGACTAGCCTGAGAGAAGTTGTCTACTATGGAGAAGATGGCCATTAGGAAGAAACATAGCATTGAGTTAATAAAATCAGACAGTTCCAATGTAGAGGTTAATGTGACATGCTTAACTAGAAGACTGGAAGCAAAAACTTTTATATTTGAGGAGGCTTATCAGCCTTACAACCAATTGAATCTCCAACTGTTATGTTACTCAATACATTCAAATGTGTTTGTAATTGTGCGTTTTGATACTTATACTTTAGGATTGATTTTGATGTAAAAATAAATGACTATTCTATGGTTGATATATATTGTGCATTGAATATTTATTTGTTTTAACTTCCTTTCTTTCTGATGAATGCCTTAGATTTTCAAAACAGGACTATTAGTAAAATTAGCAATTTTCTGGAGGACACTGATTTGGAAGGTTATTGAGGAGCCTATTAGTGTGAGAATGTGGAATGTGCTGTATTACTTAGAGGAAAATTCTGAACACTAAAGTGTTTACAACTACATAGCTTGGTTATAACACAAGGAGGGATGCACATCACCAGCCCTCCAAATTCCAGACAAAAACCTCTTTGATAGAGTCACAATTGAGACAAATGACAAGCTATTTTCTATAAGGATCAGTTAAGGAAACTGAGGATGTTTCTACTGAAGAAGAAAAGATTTAGGAGAGTGATGAGATTCATTCATCAGTTGAAGAAGTGTGGATCTTTTTGAAATTTAAAAGGCCAGAAATTAAAAAAAAAATATTGAATGAATCATAGAGAGGTCAATTAATCAGAAGAAAAGTATTTACTAAAAAAAAATAAAAAACAAAAAAACTACTATGTACCAGGCTTTGTGGTGAGCTCTGAAGACATATAATTAAGTAAAATGTTGATTTAAGTTCAATATAAAAAAAAGGAAAAAAAAAATGTTTCTCAATAATTAGAGGTCTCCAAAATTAGAATGGAGTGTTTTAGGAGATATTTTAATTCTTTCTTATCTGAGTTTGAATAAACACTTATCAGGTATGATAAAGAAAACACAATTAATTAGATAATTTTTTTGGACTAGATGGCTTCAAACTATGACATTTAAAATTCATTTCATTGTATACTAATCTAAAATTGAATTTTAAATAAGATTATAGAATACTCAAACAAATAATATTAAATATAGTACAGGGTTAAAATATTGGACATATTTTTCAGAAATTATATAAATTAAATGTAAGTGCAAAAAGAAGGTTTTAGATAAAACCCCATAAAGTAACCAAAATTCACACATAGTTCTAACAAAATAAAGAGATTCTAAGACATAAAGAATATAGACTGGATTTTCCTGAACTATTTGTATGATACATGGATAAAATCAATTATCAATATAGAGACTCTGTATTTTTGCCAAGGACACATTTTTTTTTTAATATCAAAAATAAAAGTAGTGAAATTTTAACTGCAATAACTTATCTAATTGCCTAAGCCTGGCATAGATGTTCTGGGTGACATTTACTTCACTAAAGAAAAAAGAGAAAGATATTAAAAACATATTGGTAAGGAAAGAATACTGGTTAAGAAAGAAAAAAAATAACAATTTCTGAACCTACTGATCTTTCTACTTATTTCAAAACAGTTTTATATTACAAAGGAGAGTGATGGGTCAAGACTGAAGAGGAATGAGCTTAGATACCATTTCTGGTCATTATTTGTCTTATTTCAATGCACAAGGCATTTAACCGTTCCACTACAACTGGTTCTTCACCTACAAAATGGGTGGTACCTTAACAACTTATAAAGTATTTTTTTAAAAACTTAAAAGCCTAAAATATTATTTTTTTTCTTGTTATTGTTGCCCTTTTTTACCCCATATGGTTATTCCTGATCTGGCTGATATTCTGAATCATAATATACTAAGCCTTAAGAAATAATTGTACAATATATTATTATATTTCATTTCATTAAAATAATATTTTATTTTAACTAACTTGTCTCTTTTAGGCATGGAGGGAAAAAAGCAAAACCAAAACAAAACAAAACAAAAATACTAATAATAAATGTAGCTCAATGGTCTTGATACCTGCCTCAGTGATAAGAAGACCTGGATTGAAGGCCTGCTTCTAATACATAAAAACTTCCAGAAACCAGTCCTGACTGGCAGAATTGGGTGTTAAAGTGGAGAGAGCACTTTAAAGTGGAGAGAACACAGAGTCCATAGTCAAGGTGATCTGATTATAAAACTTCTTTCAAACACTGACTGGCTATGTGATACTGTGATACTAGTCTGTTCCCTCAACTATAAAATGTTGTTTGTAAGAGCAGCTACTTCATAGTTATTGTGAAGATCACATTAAATAATAATCATAATAACCATAATAATAAAATTTATAACAATACAATTTTATATAATATCTACTATATTCCAGGCTCTATAGAATTTATCTCATTTGAGCCTCTAACTAATCTTGTGAAGTAGGTAATCTCATGAGCTGAATTTTACAGTTGGGGAAACTGAAAAATAAAAATAATTTAAGTGACTTGGCCAAAATCATACATCTGGCAATTGTCTGAAAACACTTGAACTCAGGTCTTCCCGATTGTAGACCCAGTATTATCCATTATGCAATCGACTTGTCCCCAATTAATATTTTTAACACACAGCCCAATTTCTGCATACAGTAGGCTCCTAATAAATTCTCATTCCCTCTCTCCCTAAGTTTTCTTCTGAGATTGAGAAAATATCTCTAATTTTTATCTATATTCTAGCATATCAGATACTTGATAACCTTCATATTCTTTCTAAATTTTCTCTTTTAATTATTATATATCACCATTTGTTTCAAATTATCTTTATATTACATAACTTTAGTCATTCATTAATCCCCATCACAATTCCCTTTTTACTTTTCTATTATTTCAATTTATTCATTTATAAAATAAGAAGTTTAAATTAAATAGCATTACAACTTCCTTCTAGTCTGAATTACTTATCATTCATGACTTTTGGTGTAGGTCTATAAAGTTCATTATATTAGTTCAAGGATGTTGAAATCAAATGGGGAGAAAATATTTATGAATACACTGGCAATCGGGTTAAGCTGATGGGCCACTAGTTAAATATGGTTTCAAATATATAAAATAAAACACATGATATTACAAGGGAAATATATATATATATATATATATATATATATATATATATATATATTTAACAAATCACTTCCAAAAATATATTTTTAAGAAGTTCATTTACTCTGAGGTAATAATTCCTGGACTAGATGATCTCCAAAATCCTTTTTCAGTAGAATAGGAGCCTATTCAAAAAAGGGACTATATTTTAGTTTCCTTTATATTCCCTGCATTTAATATTGTCTATATAGTAGTTATTTAATAAATGCTTATTGAAAAACTGATTTTTCTTAAATATATATTTTTAAATCTAGGCCTTTATTTGCCAGATCCATGATTTAATTACTTCTAATCATAGATATCACATGTAATATCATTTTTATGCTCCTTCTCCATGTTCTTCCACAATTTCTCCATAAAAACTATCTAAGATTTTGGTTATTCTTGGGATTATAGGAAAACTCTCAAATGTTGTTACATGCAATGACTGTATTCTATTCATATCTCTCATTCTGTTCCAGACATTAAACACTTTATATGAAATCCCTTATTACTCTTTTGGATGAACTCTTGACAATAATACCCTCAGAATAATTTATTTTCTTAGAATATGGTTTTTCATAAAGTGTCAAGGTTGATGAAAAGAGAAAAAAATTACAATTAAGGGAAATAATTACAATTAACAAAGGATACTTTAAGTCCTCATTCATTCATTCCAACCTTTTATTTTTTTTAATCAAGCACCAACATCCTGGAATCATCATTTATCAAGGGACCTGAAAGAACTAGGCCAATTGGTGAAGCAAGTATGAAATATCTCTAAAGTGTCCCCTAGAAACAATCATCTAGATTCCAGTTGCATATTTCCAGTGATAAAGACTTCACAAACTCAGGAAAAAAGCCTATTTCACATGGGAACATTTATAATTACTTAAACATTTTCCTGAATATTGAGCCAAATAATAAAGTTATTATTTCTTTTAAAGTTTCAGCCTTTGATCCTACTCCTAGGCTGGTCCTTTGAGGCTGTTAAAAGTAAGCTGAATTTTTATTTTTATATGAATATCCTATAAAATTTAATTCCATTAATTTGATTTTTACAAGCAATTGATTATTACACTACACACTATCTGTGTATATACATATATGTATATATATACATATATTAATATATATATGTGTGTGTGTGCATATATATATACATATATATATATATATATATATATATATATATATATATATATATATATATATATATATATATATATATATATATATATATATATATATATATAAAAGTTTGATTGCCTCAAAGTTTTCAAAAATAAAATGAAAAAAGCTAGGTGTAGAGGAATAGGAAAAATATTTATTTTTCCTTTATGGAACCTTAAATACAATTGAAAAGGAATTATAAAATCTTAGAGATACAATGGTAAGCCAGTGCTACAGAAATAAAAATGGAATACTGAAGATCTTTGAAAAGAGACATTAGTATCAGCTAAATGGGATTTTTCAAGTGTGTTTTTAAGAGGGGGTTTCTTATACCTTATAAGTAGAGAAGGTAACACAGTTGTGTAAGTGCTGATCTTGAGATCAGCAACATGCAAGTTGAAATCTTACTTTATATTTCTTAGTTCTGTGACACTTGGGAAATCATGTTATCTTCCTTGGCCTGTTTCCTCATTTCCAAAATCGTGGAAATTCCAAAAAAACACACAAATACACTACCTATCTTTATTTGTTTCAATTCTTAAAGTTTTGTGTGAATATTTGTTGATGTTCATTATTTTTCTTGTTCAGTTTTTGGTTGGAATACATGATCTATAAGATGCCATTCAACTTCAAGATTCTGGGATTCTATGAAGAAAAAAAGTCCAGAAGATTTGTGAAAGGAATTCAGCTTGAATTTAACATAAAAATATGAGTTTATAGAAATTAGAGAAAAGAAGCAGAAATTGAATTTGGAACTTAATAACATGGAAAAAAATCAGGATATAGGAATGATAGATGTTTTGGGAAGACTGTAAAGAGACAAGTCTTGGGATAAAGGTGGTTAAAGAAAGTCCATTAAAGGAATCCCTTCATTAAATAAAAGATTGAAACTAGATAATGAAAGGCCTTGAATGGAGCCTATGAAATTTATTGCCTGCAGTGAAGACTGATGAAGTATTTTTTAATAGAAGCATAAGATGATGAAAACAGTATTTTAGGAAGTTTGATTTAGAGGTGTCATGCAGAATCAATTAGAGGAGACAGAGACCAGGGATATTAGTTAGGATATACTTATCATAATTCAAGATTGAGGCAATGGTGACCTGAGCTAAGATACAGGCACTAGAAATGCAGAGGAAGATATAACTGTGACTTATCGACAAGGGTAAAGGAAAGAGTAGTCAAAGAAATTCTGAAGATTCAACCCTGAATTAGTACCTAAACATAGTGGATATAGGGAAGTTGGGAGTGAGAGCTATTTTTAGGGGGGAGTTGCTTCTGTTTTAGATTTATTCAATCAGAATTGATGGACACTGAAGAAAAGATATTGTGCAGACATTAAGTGATCTAGGACAACTCCTGATGATAAAACCCTTGACTGTTTACTCTCTCACAAGTGATAGGTACGGCCACAGAAGAATGACTCCTGTAAAATGTGGCCTTAATGAAAACACAATCTCTTGGCTTCTTTTGGAATGATTGTATAAATGCAGTATTCATCTCAATGAAGGGAGGGGAAGTGGAAGAAATCTTAGACAAAATCAGGAGCTATCTGCAGATGGTTCTGTTATACATTTATGACCTGATTATTGTCAAATGATTTCCTTAAATAACTTATCAACTACTTAAAATTCAGTCTGAATAAATAATGTCCCCATGCTATTTTTTTCCTCTCTAGTATCTTATCACTGACATCTGTGAAGATTTTTAGAATTCTTACTTACTACAATCAATGTATCCTTTAAATTTTTTAAAATAAAAATGTTGTTTCCCTTTTTGAATTTTGGTGAAATATATATGACATTTTAGAGAGATAAATTGAAATCAATAAACACTTATTATTTTCCTGATGATGATATTATGACTATGAATCAGGGGAAAACCATAGTTTTAGAATCCCCAAAGTTATAATATATCAAAATATATCAAAAGAATTAGGAGAGGAGCATGTAACAAGAATGCAAAACTGTATCAATATATAGTAAAATGGTTCTCACTTACATATGCTTTGAAATTTGCAAGTTACTTTATAAAATATTATCTTATCTTACCTTAAATAATATCTTGGGAAATAGGAATCATGATTTTTCTCATCTGAGGTATATGTCTGACATAGAGTTTAAATGACTTGTCGAGAGTATATGCTACAACATACTAAGAAGCAGGACTTCCTGATTCCATGTCCAGGACTCTGTCTACTGAATCAATAAACTTCTTAATGATCTGCTTGTTTATGAGGACTTGGATATTCAAAGAAAAAATGAAGAGTGAGCCCTGAGAAAAGAGCAATGAGCTACAACTGAGGTATGTTCTGATATCCACGAGAAGCACTTTTTTTTTTAGTAGCAACGAATTGAAATAGAAAGGTTTCCATAATTTTTGGAAGAGCTAATAAAAGCATATGTGAAAAACAATGGATAATTATTCTCCCATATGAAATAACAGTGGTGATAAATTCAAAGAACAAGAGAAGATTCATGAATTCATGGAGAGAAAAACTGAAAAATGGGAATAAAATATATGATGGCCAAAATTATATGAAGATGGTAAAAACAAAGTATTGAGAACTATGATTAAAGAAGTAAATACTAATGATATACAGAAGGTAAGTGAAAACTTATATGTCTTCTTTCAACAGAGAGGTTATAAACTAGAAATAGATAATGTTTTCAAATATAGTATAATAATGTATTGAAGTTATAAATACCTGTAAGGTAGGTCTTCTCCTTAGAATGGAGAAGAAATACAGGTAAGTAGGCAGTGACAAATATATAAAACATACTTCAATAAAATTTGAATGTACAGAAAAAATTTCAAAGGACAGGGACAATAAGCAAATAGAAAGTTTGATTATTTATCTTTTTATATTATATCTAACTTTCTGTAACTATTATCTTAAATTATCTATCTTAAAATCTAGAATTTAATGTCTTCTTATGTTCTCTGCCTTAAAGAAGAAAGAGAGAGAGAGAGAAAAAATGTTTTTTAAAATGGAAATTTTGGTATTAGAGAAACATATAAATAGGGAAAGAAAAATTCAGTAATAATAGTGATTAATTGTTAAAGACAAGAATAAAAAGAAAATTATAATAGTTCAGTCTTTCATTTTAAAAAATACTATATACATATATATTAAACTTTATGCTTGAAAAAAATCAAATGAAAATTAATTCAAAAGCTTCACTACACTTTATAACAAGAGAGCCTAGTTGATAAGCTTGCACCAAATTGGATGCTAGTGTGCTTCAAATTAAACTAAACCACAAGACAGACATTAAATGTAGACATAGGTATAAATGTAGATATGTGTATGGATATAAGCATGTACATGAAATTCTGGAACACATTTCTTTTAAACAACTATACTCTGGAAAGCTCTTTTTTTCCCCTTTGAATCATACTGAGTTTTATTACTATATCTTTCCATGTAATCAGAAGGTTATGAAACACAAAGAATCTGAGACTTCAATTCAGAGAAGTATTTTAGTTATTTATCTAAATTTATCAATGTGCATTTTGTTTATAAAACTATTCTGAAATTCCTCAAATAATACATAGAATCTGATTTTCTTTGATCAATATTTATCCAATGTGAAGAAAAAGAATTTTTAATAAATTAAAATATTATCTACATTACCACCTAAACTGTTTGCATAGGTGTATTAACGATTTATATATATATATATATATATATATATATATATATATATATATATACATACATATATATATATATGTATATCTATCTATATGTATATATATCTATATGTATGTATATATATGTATATCTATATATATGTATGTATATCTCTATATATGTATGTATATCTATATACATATATATAGTGTGTATACATACAAAGATCATGCATGTGTAAAATAATGTATAACGATTACATGAATAACATTTTACTCATTTATACATACACATATATACATAGATAGGTATATATATATATATATATATATATATATATATACATATACATACATATGTAGATATATACACATATATCTGTCTGCAAGTGAAAATAGTTTTGTGTGTGTATATATATATATATATATATATATATATATATATATATATATATATATATATATATATATATATATATATATATATATGTGTGTGTGTGTGTGTGTGTGTGTGTATAATTTTTCCAGCCTTACTGTATAAACCAAGTTGACTCAACACATGTCTAATCAGATGAACAATTATGCTATACTTATGTATTGTCAATTAAACTATTATGAAAGATAATGTGAGACTGGTAGAGGTAACCTTTTTATAAACTAACCTCCAAGTGCCAAAAATAAATGTGACTAGAGTTATGATATTGGTAATTGAAATGATGTGATTTAAAAAGAAATTAATTGATTAAAAGGGTCTTCTTTTTTCTTTCTGACAGTGTAGAGAGACAAGGATGTAGTGGCTGCCTTTTGTTTGTTTGTTTTGTTTGGGCCAGTTGTCAGAAAAGGTTAGAGCAGCATCCTGTTTGGATCCTATTGGTTTAGTGAAAGTAGACAATAGATCAAGTGCAGTAGATGAAGGTTAAGGTAGCTAGAATTACAGTGTCAGTGATGTATGAGTTTATTGTTATAGAATCAGTATCAATTGCTTCTGCCAGTAGAGTTTATTGGATATGATTTGTAAGTAGATATTTCATCAGTCATATTATTGGAGTTTGCTGCTCAAGCTTTCTATGTATGGTTTCATAGCTAATGTCTTTTCTTACATATTATAATTATTTATTTGAATCCAAAGTTCTGCTTTTTGGGACTCAAAGAAATAAGCAATTATAGGATTTCATCTCTGTTTCTACTTAGAAAGGGTTAGGATAAAAATGGATTTTGTAAGACACTTGTAATTAGTGAAATATATTAGTTTATAAAGGAAAACACTAAATCTTACTAGTAATAAAGTTTAAATTCTGAGACAACATGTTTTTTAAAAGATTATAAATAGACCCATTCATCCTTTTCTAATCATAACCTATTAAATTCCCTGTCCTTTTCAAAGGAAGTCTTGCATGTTTTTGACACCTGTGAAAAAGTGACTATTTACAGAGGCAATGACCTATTGAAAAGTATAACTGGAATGCTTTGGTGTCAAAAATTCAGGAAGTCCAATATTTCCTGGATTTGAACAAGTAGTAGGTATATGATTTAAGGAGGAAAGATAATATTTCTTCAAGTAATCACATTATATTCCTCAATTTAATTCAACAGCCATTTTTAAGACCCTATTAGACATGAAATACACATGAAAAACATAGAGGGAAATATTTTGCATAGAGTGAATGATATTTAGATAAATTGTTGAAGAGATGCCAACATAGTGTCAATACAGAGACAATTCACTGATCATAATAATCATATTTATAACAAAACACTTTATGCATGTTTTATATATTCATTACTCTATGGAATAGCAAACTGATTATCCAGAAACAGAATAAATGCCCAATTTTAGATGGAAGTATTAACTTTAGGAGACTTTAGTTTTTGCACAGAAGTTAAAGAAATATTGCTTTTAAGTAATGAACTGAACCAGCTACACCCAGCAAAAGGACTCTGGGAGATGATTATGAACCACTACATGAAATTCCCAATCCCTCTGTTTTTGTCCGCCTGCATTTTGGATTTCCTTCACAGGCTAATTGTACACTATTTCAAAGTCTGATTCTGTTTGTACAGCAAGACATCTGTTTGGACATGTATACACATATTGTATTTAATTTATACTATAATATACATATCTATTTAGCATGTATTGGTCAACCTTCCATCTGGAGAGGGAGGGGAAGGAGGGGGAAAATTAGAACAAAAGATTTGGTAGCTATAAAATTACCCATGCATATATCTGGTAAATAAAAACTATAAATAATAAAAAAGAAATATTGCTTTTTGCTTCCTCTCTGGTTGCACATCACTCTCGTATGGAACTAACCACATGATATTCAATGGGAAATGCTTAATTTGTACAAAGAATAAGATGAAAAAAGGGGGAAAATGTCCCAAATTTTTAAATTCATGACTAATCTTTCTTCATTTATGCAATCCCTATCTTTATGAAGATATTTTCAAAGTCCTTTCATTATTTATTAAATGTGCATTTTCATCTGAAGTGTTCCTTTTTTATTAAAGTTTTTTTTTTTATTTACAAAACATATTCACGGGCAATTTTTTGAACATTGACCCTTGCATAATCTTTTGTTGCAAATTTCCCCCTTCTTCCCCTCACTCCCTCTTTCATCTGGCAGATAGTACAATATATGTTAAATATGTTCAAATAGATGTTAGATCCAATATGTATATGCATATTTATACAGCTATCTGGTTGCACAAGAAAAATCAGATCAAGAAGGAAGAAAAAAAAAAAAAACAGAAAAAAATGCAAGCAAATAACAATAAAGAGAGTGAGAATGCTATGTTGTGTTCCAACCTCTGTTCCCATGGTTCTCTCTCTCTGGATGTAGGTGGCTCTCTTCATCACTGCACAAGTGGAAATGATTGTTATATAGTCTTGTTGCCACATATAATGATCTCCTGGTTCTTCTCATTTCACTTAGCATTAGTTCAAGTAGGTCTCTCCAGGCTTCTCTGAAATAATTCTGCTGATTATTTCTTACAGACCAATAATATTCCCTTGCATTCATATACCATAATTTATTCAGCCATTCTTCAATTGATGAGCATCAACTTAATTTCCATTTTCCTGCCACTACAAAGAGGGCTGCCACAGACATTTGAGCACATGTGGGTCCCTTTCTCACCCTAAGATCTCTTTGGGATATAAGCCCAGTAGAAACATTACTGGATCAAAGAATATGCGCAGTTTGATAACTTTTTTAGCATAGTTCCAAACTGCTCTCCAGAATGGTTGGATTCGTTCACAGTTTTAACCGACAATGTATCAATTTCCCAGTGTTCTCACATCAGGGACCTCCAACATTCATATTTATCATTTCCTGTCATCTTAGCCAATATGAGAAGTGTGTAGTGATATCTCAGAGTTGTCTTAATTTGCATTTCACTGATCAGTAGTGATTTGGAACATCTTTTCATGTGGCTACAAATAGTTTCAATTTCTTCATCTGAAAATTGTCTGTTCATATCCTTTGACCATTTATCAATTGGAGAATGGTTTGAACTATTATACATTTTTTTTTTTTTAGAAATGAGGCCTTTATCTGATCAATAGGATGTAAAAATGCTTTCCCAGTTTATGCCTTCCCTTCTAATGTTGTCTGTATTAATTCTGTTTGTATAAAAACTTTTTAACTTAATATAATCAAAATTATCTTTTTTATGATCAATAATGATCTCTCATTCTTCTTTGGTCACAATTCCTTCCTCCTCCAAAGGTCTGAGAGGTAAATTATTCTAATTTCTTCTATTTTGTTTTTAGTATTATTCTCGAGGTCTAGATCATAAAGCCATTTTGACCTTATTTTGGCATATGGTGTTAGATGTGGTTCTATGCTTACTTTCTGCCATACTAGTTTCCAATTTTCCCATCAGTTTTTGTCAAATATTGAATTCTTTTCCCAAAAGGCGGGGCTGTTTGGTTTTTCAAATACTAGATTGTTATAGTCATTGGCTATTTTATTCTGTGAGCCTAACCTATTCCACTGATCAACTAGTTTATTTCTTAGTCAGTACCAAATGGTTTTAATGATCACTGCTTTATAATATAGTATTAGATCTAATACAGCTAGGGCCACCTTCATTTGCTTTTTTCTTAATTAATTCCTTTGAAATTCCTGACCTTTTGTTCTTCCAGATAAAATGTAGTTGTTATTTTTTTCTAGTTCAGTTAAATAGTTTCTGGGAAGTTGGGTATAGCACTAAATAAATATATTAGTTTAGGAAGTATTGTTATCTTTACCATATTTGCTCGACCTATCCATGAGCACTTGGTATTTTTTCCAATTGCTTAGAATGGACTTTATTTGTGTGGAAAGTGTTTTGTAGTTTTACTTATATAGTTCCTGCCTTTCCCTTGGAAGAAAATTTCCCAAATATTTTATATTATCAACAGTTATTTTAAATGGAATTTCTTTTAACATCTCTTGCTGTTAGATTTTGTTAGTGATATATAAAAATGCTTATGATTTATGTGGACTTTTTTGTTTCCTGCAACTTCACAAAAGTTGTGGATTATTTCTAATAGCTTTTTAGTTGATTCTCTGGGGTTCTCTAAGTATACCTGAAGCGTTTCTATTTTTGCAAAGGAATCGCTAATCTTGCTACCATTTATAAAATGTTTAAAATATTAATTTTTTAATTAAAAAAATCCTTGCTAAATGGTACCATAGATAATGAAGCAGTATCAATATTAAACATATATGCACCAAGTAAATATATATACAAGCATATGTGTTTAGCATCTAAATTCTTAAAGGAGAAGTTAAGAGAGTTTCAAGAAGAAATAGCCAGGAAACCAATAATAGTGGAAAATCTCAACTTTGCTTTCTCAGAACTAGATATATCAAACCAGAATAAATAAGAAAGATATTAAAGAGGTAAATAGAATACTAGAAAAGCTAGATATGTTAGATCTTTGGAGAACATTGATGGGAGACAAAAAATTACACTTTCTTCTCAGCAGCACATGGAACTTATTAAAAAAAATTGACCATATATTAGAACACAAAGAATGCAAAAAAAAAAAACCAAAAAAAAAAAACCAACAACAACATTTGACAAATCCTATTCCTATTAAAAACACTAGAAATTATAGGCATAAATGGAATTTTCCTTACAATGATAAGTGACATTTATAAAAACAAACAAACAAACAAACAAATAAATAAGCAAGCATTTTATGAAATGGGAACAAACTAGAACTATTCCCTGTTAGATCGGGGTGAATCAAAGTTTCCCACTATCACCATTACTGTTCAGTATTGTATTAGAAATATTAGTTTTGACAATAAAATAAGAAAAAGATAATACAGAAATTAATGTATGTAATGAAGAAATCAAATTATCACTCTTTGAAAAATGATAGTATATTTAGAGAAACCTAGAGAATCAATGAAAAAATACTAGAAAAAAATCACTTTAGCAAAGTTGAAGGATACAAAATAAGTCTATATAAATCTTATCACCAACAAAGTCCAACAATAAGAGATACAAAGAGAAATTCCATTTTAAAAACTGTTGATAATATAAAATATTTGGGAGTCTATCTACCAAGGCAAAGTCAGGAACTGTATAGAAACAACTAGAAAACACTTTCCACATAATGAAATCAGATCTAATCAGCTGGAAAAAATATCAAGTGCTCAGGGATAGGCTGAGCGAATAAAATAAAAATGACAATACTACCTGAATTAATCTGCTTATTTAGTATCATGCCAATCAAACTTCCAAAAAAATGATTTCCTTCTTTCTTTTTAAAAATCAAATTTATTAATGGTTTATCTATTGTGTTGGGGTTTTTAGTAAAACCAACACTTAGTTTTATTAATTCAATAGTTTTCTTTAAATTTTATTAATCCCCCTTTTATTTTCCAAATTTTAATGTGGTATTTAATTGGAGTTTTTACATTTCTTTTTCATTTTGCTTTTTTAGTTGAATGCCTAATTCATTGATCTTCTCTATTTTATACAAGTAAGCATCTAGATATATAAACATTCCCTTATAACTGTGTTGACTGTATCCCATAAAATTGCATTTACTATTTCTGACTTTCTACATTTGCTTTTGAGGTTTTTATGCCTAATTCATGGTGAGATTTTGTATAGGTTCCATGAACTGCTGAGAAAAATATATATTCCTCTCTATCTTCATTAAGTTTTCTCAAAAGGTCTACCATAATTAACTTTTCTATAATTATTTTTACCTCTTTAACTTTTTTTCTTATTTATTTTGTAGTTTGATTTATCTGGTTCTGAGAGAGAGCAAGGTTGAGATGCCCTACTAGTTTAGTTTTGCTGTTTAATTATTCTTGCAGCTCCCTTAACTTCTCCTGTAGGAATTTGGATGCTATATCACTTAGTGCATGTATTTTTAACATTGACATTACTTCATTATCCATGGTACCCTTTAGTAAGATATAGTTTCCTTCCTTACTTCGTATTATTATATCTGTTTTTGCTTTGTTTGTTCTGAAATCAGGATCATGACCCATGACCCCTGTTTTTTGTTTGTTTGTTTGTTTTTTAACTTTAGCTGAATCATAATAGATTCTGCTTCAGCCTTTCACCTTTACTCTGTATATATCACTCTGCTTCAAATACGTTCCTTGTAAGCAACATATTATAGGGTTCTGGCTTTTAATCTAGTCTATCTTCTTCCACTTTATGGGAGAATTCATCCCATTCACATACACAGTTAAAATTACTAAATCTGTATTTCCTATCATATTGTTTAACCCCTGTTACATTTTTCTCTTCCCTTTCCTCCTTTCCCTCCTCCCCAGCATTTTATTCTGACCAACATCTCCCTCAAACAAAGGGAGAAGTAGAAGGGAAAAGAGATTTTAAAAGGGGGGGATGGGCTGTAAAGGAGAAGGACTGTTTGAAGGAGTAACATGAAATAGAATCTAGTTCTCAAATGTAACTCTTCTATAAAAATCTAGAAAACACATCAAAGTGAGTTCTAATCAAAAAATTCAAGAAAACATATCACAGTAAGCCTTTTTTTTCTGACAATTCAACAAGGAGAGGCAGAGAAGACTGTGGACACTGACAAAAGCATCCAGCTAGAACCATTATGTATAGTGCATTTTAGCATTATAACATATATTATATTAATAGAATAAATTACATTATATTATATTAATATTATATTATTTAATTATATTAAATTATATTAATAGAATAAAAACCAAAAACAGTATTAAATTATATACAGAATTTCTTTTATGATGGGAACATTTCTAAATTGAGGGGGTACCCTACAATTCAGTCATAGATGATCAAGTATATATTCTTTTTTCTAAAAAAATAATAAACGGTAGATTGCAGAGAAAACTTCATAGATTTATATGAACTGACAGAAAAAAGTGGCAGAACCATGAAAAAATACAGAGAAAAATTGTTTTATAGATATAGTTTACACAATTCATATATATTCACAGAAGTGATTATTGTTAATTTTATCAGAATACATCACTACTCTTGCAGCGATTTGAATAATCAGCTCCATTTCTTTATTGTTGTAGCTATTGCTGTTTATGTGTTGTGTTGTTATGTTTTGTTTTACCTACACTAAAAGTAGATTTAGTGACATTTTTTCTTTCATCCAAAAAAAAAAAAAAAACAAACAAAAATGTTTACAGATTTCATTGAAGTAACAAATATTCTAACAACTATATAATCATATAATGTATCTCATTGTCAAGCTGGTGATGAGATGTTGCTAAAATTTCAAACAAGTCTACAAAATTTTTTTTCAAATGGCATCATGGAAGTTGTCCCCAAGAACTAATTTCAATTATAGTTTTACAAAGTTATTTTATAAATAATAACAATTCTCTTTTGACAAATTCAAATTAAAAATATTTAAAATTTTGGAAGGAAAAAAAAAGAATGCCAGCAATTATGTTTTAGCGTCACATTATAATGCCTGATTCATAAAGCTTTTCAGTATTATCTGAATATCTTTAGTCATCAGGAATATCCTTATAGACCTTTAATGAATAACTTAAAATTTGACATTTTATCTACCTGTCATAAGTTTAACAATCAGAAGGGAATTAGGAGAAGAAATTAGTGTTTTTCATGCTCAGGAGACAAGCTGGATTGCACAGATTTAGAGAAGAATACAATTTAATATAATGATTCATACAGCAAATTTCTAAATTGCTCATGATGTAGATAACACCATCTAAGCACTAGAGAAAATATAAAATAAAATTAAAAAAAAAACAGTTTCTGCTTTTTTGGAAATTGAGGTCTAATATGAACATGACAAAAGCAAGTATATCAACATTGTATAATATTGCATATATTTTTAACATGGTACTTAATAAAGCTTTGTCTTAATCTATGAATTAACACTCTTCCTGTAAGAATCAATAAACTTTAGCTGGAAGAATTATACAACTAATAAATTTTAGGATTGTGATTTAATCCCATACATTCTTTTCCCAAATAAAAGATAGGTAAGATTTCATCACACTGATTTTGTGCACATCTGTGAACCAAAGTATTAAGTGACTACTATCAGAGTGTGGTAAGAATTTAGGACATAAAGAGCAAAAAAAAATGAAAACAATATTTTTCTTACAAAGCTTGTATTATACTTGGGGAAAAGAATGTAAGATATTTTTTCCAGGAGTAGAGGAAGTATGTCTTAGAGTAAAGGAAAAGAGAATCAGGAAAAGACTCTCAGAACTTTGTGCTTTAACTGCAAAATCTGAATGACGAAAGAGTTAAGAAGTGGTGATTTTTTACGTACAAACTTTTTTATTTTGAAAAAAAAATAGTATAATAGAAGAAAAATCACACATGAAACTGAAATATATTATATATAGCTTGCTATTTCTAAAGCAAGTAATAAAATTTTGATATAACTGTTCTTTTCCCCTTCCTTCCCTCCACCTCTCACTCTAGAGATGGATATTATTAGACATATTTTTTAAAATATATTATCCCAAAGGAAACAGACTCAAGTAAAAAACAGATAAGTAAAATACATGTTTTGAATTTGAATAGGACATGAACAATTTCTGAAACATCATGGACTATAATTATTCAGAATAAAACGGAATCAAACACTATAATGCGTGGGTTGAAAGAATGTTCACCTAAAAGAAAACATGGATCTATAAGGCTAAACAATAATTCAGTGTCATCTATTATATGTGAAATTAGAAGAACTGTTTCAATGGTTTGTCCTGCCATTGATTGATCATGGTTTTGAGTCAACTTTAAAACTTCTTTGAGCTTTGGTTTTGATCAAATAAAATTTGCTCATCCTTTTTCAGCAAAGAGAGGATAATAATAATTTAGGTACATGAAATTTTTCTATGCTACTTAGATTGTTCTGGATACTTCAATTTCTACTTATACTCTGTGTTTCATTCTTAAAAATTCCCAGGATTGATCATTTGAGTCTATAATAACATCTCAGAATCACAGTATTCTGCAACTCAATGATACCTAACAAGTTCTTAATCAATTTATGAATCAAAGCTGTAGATAAAAATTCTATAAGATTTTCTACTCTTATGTGGAAAATTCCATATAGATGGCAATTAAATTTTGTAAGAACTGCATCCAGAATTAGAAGCACAAGAACCATGTTTTATATATATATATATATATATATATATATATATATATATATATATATATATATATATAAAGTTCCTGCTATTACTACCCATTGAAGTAGGCTTTGGAGATACAAAAAAAAAAAAAAAAAAAAAAAAAAAAAACCCAGGATGTTCTCTAGAAACAACCCTTGACTATTGTACATGACGTGAATGGAAAAGAAAAGTAGGTAGAGGTGTTTAAAAGAGTTAGGGGCACAAAATAGAGGGTACATTTAAAGCAGTGGTAGCACCCATAAATTAACATAAGTAATCCTCCTTTGTGTAAGGTTTGTAAAGAAAGGTAATGGTAGTCTTTCTAATTTATCAAAAAAAATTTTTTTTTTCTGAATCTGGGCCTTGAATGACACAATCTTCTAAACTCTTAATTACTTAATGACCTATAGAAGTAGGACTTGTGCTTATAAGATAAGACCAATGGAGAAAAAAAAAATGTGTTCTGTTTATTGATTCCTTTATTGTCATCAATATATCTGACTGATTTGATGTATGTCTGATGATTGCAGACTTCTGATCATCTGATAATCAGAAAGTGATTCTCTAAGAGTATCCAAATAAACTCATATGATCTTCAAGATCATTTTCAATTGTGAAATTTTCAGTAAAATTACCTATATTCCAAGTGCTTTTTAAAACCTACCTCAACACCCTATAGCTACTCTTAAATAAAGGTCATTCTTTAATTAGCCACTGGTCTGAAAGTGAAAAAAAAATGAGCATGACTCATGGTTGAAAGGAAGCAACTACTAACACCTTAATTATGATATAGCCTTAGATTAAGGTGCCCAAATCACATATAGGAGAGGTAAGAACTTAAGGGTAAATTAAGTACATAATTATACATTTTAAAAAGAAGAAAAGCCACATTGTCTAAAAAAAGTCAAGGCATTTTTAAAAATTAAAATAGACTCCAATATAAGTACTCTTCCAAGAGTTTCTGAGAAAGGTCTTGTCATTAAAAAAAAAAAAAAAAGATAACACTTTTCCAATGCTGCACTTCAAACAAACAAATAACTTCGAGACAGAGCAAAGATAAAACTTGAGGCTTATTGAACTTGGATCCCTGAGGTAAAGGGAAGATAAATGAGAGTACTATTGATGCTTCCCTACTTTGCAACCCAGCCTGATACAGATTTTTCCTCCAAAGATGTAAGAATTAGAGAAGAAGTAATATTCCTATATACTTACTAGCAACTTGGTACATAACATTTTGCACAATCAAAAATCACAATAAACTTTAAGAGTTAATGTTTAATAATTGGACTAAGGATTGCCCTTAAAGAAATATATTATGTTCTTTCCCCCCTATTCATAGCTAAATTTTCCTCACTCTATTCAAGGTTTTCTTAGCAAAGATACTAAACTTGTTTGCTATTTTCCTTCTCACACTCACTGTACAGAACAGGAAACTATAGGAATTAGGATTAAGTGAAATGACTCAAGTTATATAGCTAGTAAGTGAATGAAGCTAAATTTGAACTCTGAAACATGAATATGATTTTAAGCTTGACACTAACATTTACATCACCTAGTAAAGCACTATATCTTGTATATCAAGAACAAAGTAAACAATAAAACTTGGGGTTAGTAGGAAGTTGCTCAACTCAACAGAAATGCATATATATTGAGTCATTTTCATTCATTTCTAACCCTTTATGACCCAATTTGGGATGCTCTTGACCAAGACACTGAAATGGTTTGCTATTTACAATCCAGCTCATTTTACATATTAAAAACTGTAGTAAACTTATTTACCAGGAATATACAGTTGGTATCTGAAGCTAAATTTGAATTCAGGAGAGTGATTGTTTCTGACTCAAGGCTTAACACATTTATACACTGTGCCATCTAGCTGATATATGTGCCAAAACAAAACAAAACAAACAAACAAACAAACAAAAAAACATAATTAAATAGCTGAGAGGAAGTACCTTCACTCTCATAGGGCAGTCCTTATGAAGAAATGCCCTTAATCAATTGGCACTATACTATAATTCATAGTTAGTTAATTTCACTGTTTAATTGATTTGTTTAAGGTATCACCCAGTATTCCAGAGTTGGGACTTGAATGCAGATCTTTCTAATTCTGAAGTCAGCTTTCTTTCTCCTATTCCCACATGCTTTTCACCAATGGAAGTTTAATAAATGTGTATGGAATTGAACATGGTACAGGTAACTCAGGAGATGAAAGTTTTTAATTCCAGCTGTCACTATGTAACATGGGAAAGTCAATTTAAAAATAAAAAGTCAATTGTTTTCCAATCAACAGTGAGATAGAGCTTTTTTATTATTATTATTTTGATATGGCTAGAGATAGCTTTGATTACTTCATTTGATAACTGTTCATATCTTTTGATCGTTTATGAGTTGGGCAATGATTCTTATTTTTAGAAATTTGACTTAGTTCTATTTGTGAAAAATGAGGCTTCTATTAAATTTTTGACAGTTATTTGCCAGCTGTATTCCTCCCATTCATTCTACTCCCTCTTCCTTTTTTACCTTCCCTTTTGAAAAGTGTTTTGTTACTGACTCTCTACTTCCCCCAATCTGCATTCCCTTCTATCACTGCCCTAGTCTTATCTCTCTTCCCTCTTACTTTCCTCTAGGGCAAGATAGATTTCTATACTCACTTGAGTGTATTGGTCTTTCTCTCTTTGTCCCAATTCTAATAAGAGTAAGGTTATTCCACCTTATATAAATAGAATTTTTAAATTGGGGTCAATAGACCCTAGAATTTTCTGTGGATAAATTTCTGGAGACTCCTGAAACTGGATAGAGGAAAAACAGATATTTTGTTTTGGTGTAATGGAGTACCTTTTTAATGCTACATATTTTATTTTATTCATTTAAAACCATTTAGAGAAGTTGATAGAGGTTTCCTGATTTCCAAAGGAATTCCTGGCATTGAAAAGGTTAAAAAAAAAACCCAAACTGATCTACAGCAAGTTAGATGATATGTAAATAAATGATGGTGCTTTTTGACTATATATGACTATATATACATTCGTAGCTATTAATTGGAATTTGGAAATTTATTTTATTATATGATTAATAGAAACCATGACAGATTGAAATTTTTTTCTCTTTATATGTTTGGCAGTGAGAACAGGAAAAAAAAAGCTTGTGTATTCTGATAGTTATATTTTTGCTAAAATGGTATTACTTATTCAAGCCACAAGAAATTTATCCTTAAATACAATTATTGAATTGATGGCTTTAATAAAATATATATTCCTTTAAAAGAACTATATACATAGGGAGCTATTATTATGTATTATATCATATTATAATGACATTATATATTATATTATATATCACCACAGTGATAAAATGCAAAGATAAAGCTTAAAAATCATAGTTTAGATTTTTTTTTCTATATGAATGTGCCCTCCAAGTTTCAGCTTTTTTGAAACAAAATTATATTTATAAACAATTCAATTTATAAAAAATTGAAATGTTTTGATGCTATATATTGTATTATATAAAATATGTGTCCTTTGTATTTTGAGCAATCTTAAATGTTAAGCTTAGAACAAAATGTGTGAAATTATTTTATATGAATTTTAAGTATACTTCATATACATTGAACAAGTGAAAGCTATTTCATTTTAGTAATCCATGCATTTAAAGGTCAAATTTGGTATATAAGCACTGAATGAATCTACAAGGTTTGTTTGATTTAGGATCTACTTATACTTTATCAGGAAACTTTTGCACAAACCTATTTTTAGTTATAGATTATATTATAAATCATCTAAAATTCTGTTCACAAACACTGAGTTTAAAACAAATTATTTACTAATATTTATTCAAATGCAAAGTGATATACATATGTGTCCATGTATGTGCATGTATATATATATATATATATATATATATATATATATATATATATATATATATATATATATATATATATATATATATATATATATATATATAATGCATGTGTATATAAAACTAGAATGTAAAAAAAAGTTTACTTAGTTATTCTAATAAATAATATTTCCATTTGCTACAGATTGCAATGCCATATGCAACAGGAGTCATGGGATATCATATGCAAAAATATTATTTGCACAAACACATACATATAAGAGGAAATGGTAGTATCTGTTTTATTAGATACACAAGATACACTTGACCAGGAGAAATATCATTCAATTTGAACAATTACATAAACTAATTGAATAGATCATAGAGCATGGGCTTTTGGAAGCCATTAGGAAATCCCACACATAGATGGAAAGAGGCACAATTGTTGGCATCTTGCTGAGAGGGAAGGAATGGCAGAGTGAATGAGGAAAACCACCGTTCCCCCATGGTATATAAAATGAATCCATGTGAACTAATAAACCTATTTCTCCTTTTATTATTTTGGACTTCCCCTTTGCCTTTTCACTTGCAAAACTCATCAAAAAGAGAAAGTGTTATCTCCTTTCCTATTTTCTCCATAAGAACAAGGGATGTGTATATGCTTCAAAAATATAGGAAAAAAAAATAGACCTGTACTTGCATAGAGTCTGAGAAAGTTAGTCACAGATAATGGTTCCGATCCCTAAGGAAGAGGTTCATCTTTTAAGTATTAGATATTTTTTAGTTTGAAAAAAATAAATATCCTGAACATCATTAGCTTTGAGAGTAGTCTCATGAGTAACATTAATCTTGAGTTTCCACATTTGGCATTTAACCACCTAGACAGAAGAGATTTCTTGACACAGTATGATCTTTAGAAAAAAGAAAATATCTCAAGAGATGTGCAAAGAAACCTGCTTAGCAAGCAAAATTATGGGTTCATTGAATAATGAAAAGGGTAGATCATATAATCCCTTCACAACTTCCTAAATAAAGAGTAAACCCAATGATTTCTCATATAAAGAAATATGATCAGAAGACAGTTACAAGTTCAATATTCCCAAAATATATATGTTTTATAGGGAGAATTACAATGACAATTGCTATCACATGGATTATGTAGAATTCTGTGGAAAAAAATCATTAGAATTTCTTAGGGAACTTCAGTGATAACCCCCAAGTTAATTTCGTTTTGATGAGAGGTAATAGTCTAGATTTGCACTCAAGCATGAGCAATGGGATCAAACTCAAAACTCAAATAGAAATAGGGTCCATCAACTAAATCATGCAGAATGATTCCTGAAGGCAACCTACTGACTTAAAAATGAAATATAGCTATTATAGATATTTTACTATACTTTAAGTCATTTTCTTCATTATTTCTTAAGTAGACTTTAATCTGGATCAGGCTGATCTCAAGAGTATTGTGTGATGCGTCTCATGGAAGACAGAGAAACCAGAAAAATTTGGCTTTAAGTCTCTTTCTGTTTATATCAGCTAGTGATCTGAGAAAAGTTGTTTAACTTTCAGTATTCCAATCAAGGACATCTTGAACTTTTCTTACTCCTGAATTCTTTTCCCTCAAAAAAAAAATTTATGTAACCTTGGGTACATAGGTATATGAAATAGGTATACAAATCAAACATTTACTGTTATTAAATCATAATTGCATGATCCCCACATTCAGTTAAGAGACCCCATATGGGATCACAATTTACAGATCAAGAAGCTGGATGCTAGACAAATCTCTAAGTCTATAAATCACAAGATGTCCATCTATATTAGTACAAGATGTAACCTCTATATCCATGAAACATGAGTCTGATTCTTACTCAGGGTGTATTTTTATATTTGTATAGGGGCTTGCATTATCTGCATTTCTGTGAGGAAGAATTAACTTCTATTCTCTATCTGAATATATTCATGTTGCACATTATTTTTTTTTTTCTTAATGGATTTGGGGTCTTACTTGCTCATAGGACAAATCTACACCTGAAAATGGTCTAGTCTAGAACAACTACAGGTAAAGGCAGAGGCAAACAGAATAAATGATAATTTTGGAGAATTTCCCCATAAGTAAAAAACAAAACAAAAACAAAAACTGTTCTTATATGTTCTTATAAAGCCAAGCAGTTTTCCTGTGGAATAGGGAGGGAGAGGAGAAGACACTAAGAAGAAGGGACAGATCACAGGTTATACTTCTTCTATGTTCTGGTTGGTCTGTTTCTTTGTTCAAAATATGGTAAAGAGACATTATGACATGTCATGGAGATAAAAGAAAATACCAGTCTTTTCTCTTTTCTAAAAGAATAGTTTGCTGAAATAAGAATAAACATGGTGTTGCCCCATTTTTGACATGGAAAAATAAAAATCATCCCTAAACTGAAAATAAATTCATAATCTTAAAAAGGTAAAAACGGATCCTCTTTGTTGACTTCATAATTGTATAACCAAAAGGAATAAAGAATATCTCAATACTGACTACATAATTAAAAGAAGGAAGGAAATAATACTTTGTAAATATAATGGCATCAGGGTAGGTTTTTTTTTTTTTTTGTTTTGTTTTTACTTTTCTTCTTTTTTTGTTTATTTATTTTTTTATTTAGATTTTTTTCACAGTATATATGCATGAGTAATTTTTTATAATATTATCCCTTGTATTCATTTTTCCAAATTATCCCCCCTCCCTCTACTCCCTCCGCCCCCCCATGACAGACAATCCCATACATTTTACATGTGTTACAATAAAACCTAGATACAATATATGTGTGTAAATCCCATTTTCTAGTTACACATTAAGTATTAGATTCTGAAAGTATAAGTAACCTGGGTAGATAGACAGTAGTGCTAACAATTTACATTCACTTCCCAGTGTTTCTTCTCTGGGTGTAGTTATTTCTGTCCATCATTGATCAAATGGAAGTGAGTTGGATCTTCTTTATGTTGAAGATTTCCACTTCCATCAGAATATATCTTCATCCCCCAACCAAAAATTAAACTCGAAATACAAAAATTAAAAGGAGAAATCAATAAAATTGAAAGTAAAAAAACTATTGAATTAATAAATAAAACCAAGAGTTGGTTTTATGAAAAAGCCAATAAAATAGATAAACCTTTGGTAAATTTGATCAAAAAAAAGAAAGAGGAAAATCAAATTGATAGTCTTACAAATGAAAAGGGGGATCTTTCCACCAATGAAGAGGAAATTAGAGAAATAATAAGGAGTTACTTTGCCCAACTTTATGCCAATAAATTTGATAACTTAAGTGAAATGGATGACTTTCTCCAAAAATATAGGCTCCCTAGATTAACAGAGGAGGAGATAAATTGCTTAAATAGTCCCATTTCAGAAAAAGAAATAGAACAAGCTATTAATCAACTCCCCAGGAAAAAAATCCCCAGGGCCAGATGGATTCACATGTGAATTCTACCAAACATTTAAAGAACAATTAGCCCCAATGTTATATAAATTATTTGAAAAAATAGGGGATGAAGGAGTCCTACCAAACTCCTTTTATGACACAGACATGGTACTGATACCTAAACCTGGTCGATCGAAAACTGAGAAAGAAAATTATAGACCAATCTCCTTAATGAATATTGATGCTAAAATCTTAAATAAGATATTAGCAAAAAGACTTCAGAAAATCATCTCCAAGATAATACACTATGATCAAGTAGGATTTATTCCAGGAATGCAGGGCTGGTTTAATATTAGGAAAACTATTAATATAATTGACCATATTAATAATCAAATTAATAAGAACCATATGATCATCTCAATAGATGCAGAAAAAGCATTTGACAAAATCCAACATCCATTCCTACTAAAAACTCTTGAGAGTATAGGAATAAATGGATTATTCCTTAGAATAATCAGGAGTATATATTTAAGACCGTCAGTAAGCATAATATGCAATAGAAATAAACTGCAACCTTTCCCAATAAGATCAGGAGTGAAACAAGGTTGCCCACTATCACCATTACTATTCAATATAGTACTAGAAACGCTAGCCTCGGCAATAAGAGCCGAGAAAGAGATTCAAGGAATTAGAGTAGGAAATGAGGAAATCAAACTATCACTTTTTGCAGATGACATGATGGTATACTTAGAGAACCCCAAAGACTCTGCTAAAAAGCTACTAGAAATAATTCAAAATTTCAGCAAAGTGGCAGGATACAAAATAAATCCACATAAATCCTCGGCATTTTTATATATCACTAACAAAATGCAACAGCAAGAGATACAAAGAGAAATTCCATTCCAAACAAATGTTGAGAGTATAAAATATTTGGGAATCCATCTACCAAAGAAAAGTCAGGAATTATATGAGAAAAATTACAAAACACTTGCCACAAAAATAAAATCAGATTTAAATAATTGGAAAGACATTCAGTGCTCTTGGATAGGCCGAGCGAATATAATAAAGATGACAATACTCCCCAAACTAATCTATTTATTTAGTGCTATACCAATCAGACTCCCAAGAAACTATTTTAATGACCTAGAAAAAATAACAACAAAATTCATATGGAAGAATAAAAGGTCAAGAATTGCAAGGGAACTAATGAAAAAAAACTCAGAGGAAGGTGGTCTAAGTGTACCTGATCTAAAGCTATATTATATAGCAGCAGTCACCAAAACCATTTGGTATTGGCTACAAAATAGACCGGTAGATCAGTGGAACAGATTAGATACAAAGGACAAAAAAGGGTACATCTATAGCAATCTAATCTTTGACAAACCCAAAGATTCCAACATTAGGGATAAAAATTCATTATTCGGAAAAAACTGTTGGGAAAACTGGAAATTAGTATGGCAGAAATTAGATATGGATCCACACTTAACACCATATACCAAGATAAGATCAAAATGGGTCCATGATTTAGGCATAAAGAGGGAGATAATAAATAGATTAGAGGAACAGAGGATAATCTACCTCTCAGACTTGTGGAGGAGGAAGGAATTTATGACCAGAGGAGAACTAGAGATCATTATTGATCACAAAATAGAAGATTTTGATTACATCAAACTAAAAAGTTTCTGTACAAATAATACTAATGCAAACAAGATTAGAAGGGAAATAACAAATTGGGAAAATATTTTTAAAAACAAAGGTTCTGACAAAGGTCTCATTTCCAAAATATATAGAGAACTGACCCAAATTTATAAGAAACCGAAACATTCTCCAATTGATAAATGGTCAAAGGATATGAACAGACAATTCTCAGAGGAAGAAATTGAAACTATATCCACTCACATGAAAGAGTGTTCCAAATCACTACTGGTCAGAGAAATGCAAATTAAGACCACTCTGAGATACCACTACACACCTGTCAGATTGGCTAAGATGACAGGAACAAATAATGACAAATGTTGGAGGGGATGTGGGGAAACTGGGACACTAATACATTGCTGGTGGAGTTGTGAAAGAATCCAGCCATTCTGGAGAGCAATCTGGAATTATGCCCAAAAAGTTATCAAACTGTGCATACCCTTTGACCCAGCAGCACTACTACTGGGATTATATCCCAAAGAAATACTAAAGAGCGGAAAGAGACATATATGTGCCAAAATGTTTGTGGCAGCTCTTTTTGTTGTAGCTAGAAACTGGAGGATGAATGGATGTCCATCAGTTGGAGAATGGTTGGGTAAATTGTGGTACATGAAGGTTATGGAATATTATTGCTCGGTAAGAAATGACCAGCAGGAGGAATATAGAGAGGCCTGGAGAGACTTAAATCAACTGATGCTGAGTGAAATGAGCAGAACCAGAAGATCACTGTACACTTCAACAACAATGCTGTATGAGGATGTATTCTGATGGAAGTGGAAATCTTCAACATAAAGAAGATCCAACTCACTTCCAGTTGATCAATGATGGACAGAGGTAGCTGCACCCAGAGAAGAAACACTGGGAGGGGAATGAAAATTGTTAGCACTAATATCTGTCTGCCCAGGTTGCATGTACCTTCGGATTCTAATGTTTATTGTGCAACAAGAAAGTGATATTCGCACACATGTATTGTACCTAGACTATATTGTAACACATGTAAAATGTATGGTATTGCCTGTCGTCGGGGGGAGGGAATAGAGGGAGGGGGGGTAAATTGGAAAAATGAATACAAGGGATAATATTATAAAATATATATATATATAATAAAAAAAAAAAAAAAAAAAAAGAATATATCTTCATACAGCATTGAAGTGTACAGCGATCTTCTGGTTCTATTCATTTCACTCAAGCATCAGTTGATGTAAGTCTCTCCAGGCCTCTCTGTATTCCTCCTGCTGGTCATTTCTTACAGAGCAATAATATTCCATAACCTTCATATACCATAATTTACCCAACCATTCTCCAATCGATGGGCATCCATTCATCTTCCAGTTTCTAGCTACAACAAAAAGAGCTGCCACAAACATTTTGGCACATACAGGTCCCTTTCTGCTCTTTAGTATTTCTTTGGGATATAAGCCCAGTAGTAACACTGTTGGGTCAAAGGGTATGCACAGTTTGACAACTTTTTGGGCATAGTTCCAAATTGCTCTCCAGAACGGCTGGATTCTTTCACAACTCCACCAACAATCAGGGTAGTTTTATTTAAGGAAATCTTGGAATCTGAAAAGTAAAGTGCTTCAGTGACCCAGTCGTGGGCCATACCCCTCCTGAGAGAGAATAGCCTACAATAAAGCACTAAGTATACAGACAGAACTGGGAAGTAAAGAAGGAACCAGTCTGGCAATCATCAGAGATCAACTTCAGTTGTATTGGGAGAAACAGGTTCCTGAGGAGGCAAAGCTCAATTCTGGGAAAGCAATAAATATTTTTCCTTCTCCTTGAAAACATTCACAGTTATCTGAAATCTATAATGGTGAATAGAAATCTATATTAAAAGAAACCCTTCTGAGCTCTTATTAGAATTGTCAAATGGGTGATTCATGGATCACGTCCAGTACAAGGGGACAGACAGTCTGACTAACCAGCAGAAGATGAGATCTCTGAATATCTTTCTGATTCCTTTCTCCCAGGTAGAAGGAAGAATTCTCTCTATGGGCCCTTTAGTTTAGCAAATTACATACTCTCAGGATAGCTCAACTCAGTTATATGTACTTTTATCTGCAATTAAGCTATATAGAGCTGGGCTATTATTATCCCCAGGAGCACCTGTTTTGAATTGGCCCTTGGATTGGAAACACAGAGAAGTAAAGGACTGTCAAAGGACTAAGGATAAGGGCTGGAAGGATGACTTAAAATGTAATTTCTCTGCAAATTATAAGAATACACAAAGTGCTGAACTAGCACCAAAAGTTCCCCTACACAAGCATGCATCTTCTGGTAATTTTTTTAACAATTTGCCCAGGTTCTATCCTACTTCAGTCTGTAAATCCTGGCATAGTTAATAATGATTCATCATTGTAAAATTTGGCTTATTTTCCCCCTATGAGAAGGAAGAAGGAAGTGGAGAAAAAGGAGACTGAAAATTAAAAAAAAAAAAAAAAACAGAAATAAAAGCAGAAACTTAAAGACGAAGGAAGAGGGGAGGAGGAGGAGGAATGGAGAGGAAAAACAGGAGGAGGAAGAAGAAGAAAAACATGAGGAAGAGAAACAGAAGAAGGAAAAGGAGGAGGAGGAAGAAAAGGAGGAAACAAAAGGAGACAAAAATAATAAGGAACAGGGTAAAAATTAGTGTCATGGAGGCCTTCAATGCAGTGTCAACTGATAATATTAAAGTCAAAGATGATGAGATTAAGATGAGGAAAAATAACAACAGCACTGAGTTGAGTAATTATTGATCATCTGTGACCTGGAGAAAGATTTGTCCAGTCTGACAATTCCAGAACTATGTCCTTTAAAGAAAATGTTATCTCCCCTGCATCTCCAGAGTTATTTAATTTATAAACTAACTGAGCCTTCTCAGACAGTTAATTACATGTTTGTACCCAAGATCAAAGGACCTTTCTTGTGATGTTCTTTTCTCTAAATTGTAATCATTCTCTTGGAGCAAGTTCCTTAGGGAGCTTCTAGAGGCAGCCTTAGTTTCAGTTCTGTTCAATAATCCCAAAATGCAGCCAGGAGTTAATGTCCAAATCCTTTATTATCTCTTCCAAAATCTTATCTCCTTCACTTGGGGCTCAGCTAGTTTTCTGGAGGCCTTCCTCTCTCCTTGGTTCCCAAAGTTTTCTTGCTGATAATCCTTTGCCTCTGCCAGCTTCAGCCTCTTGTCTTCCCAATGTCTCCAGTAATTACAAAGGTGGAAGTGGGAATGAATCTTGACTCTCCATCTCCAGAAGTCCTCCCAAAGTCCTCTCCTGAAGTTTCCTGAATTTCTTCTCCGAATTTCTCTGGAGTCAGAGCTTCTTGCTTATATGCTGCATGCTTGAATAAACACCAATCACTTCATTACTAGGAAGCCATTACTTGTTATAGGATTAAATCAATGCTAAACTAGATTGAACCATTGTCTCCTCACTTCCACCCAGTACCTTGTTTCAAGTTCTGGCCATAAGATCTCCTTGTAGGGTAGATCAATCATACTGAACCATGCTAAATTAGATAATTATTGTCTCTATTCATTCCAAGTGACTTGGCACCTTGTAAGAATTCTAACACTTTTTACTTGTTTTTTTGTTTGTTTGTGTGTTTTGTTTTGTTTATTTGTTTTTGTTGTTGTTTTGCTTTGTTTTCCTGTGAGCAGTAGAGAAATAACCAAATTTCATCCACTTGGCAGTGAGTTGAACAAATCAACTTTTATATGAGGTAGAAATCAAATTCTTATGACTATTCCAATGAGCAAAGTCTAGGTATTAATTATCTTTGTAGTTACCACAGCATGAAGCACAACATATTGCATATAATTGATATTGTATCATAATTAATGGATTATTTAATATTTATATATGAATATAAATATATATATATATAATTACCAATAGAATATAATTTTATATGATAAAATTTATGATATTTAGATTCATATTACTTTCAATAGAAATCCTTAAATTCACCTTAGTCATGGAGGCTAACTCAATTATCAAATAAAATATGACCAAAATGTGTTTCACTTAAATTCCATTCCAGACACTAAACAAATAAAGGATCCTCAACAAGTTGTGTTTATTTGTGTTTTACCCTCGGCATATCTGCCAACTCCCTATCATTCAGCTACAAAATCATAGATAACTTGTGATTTGCAGTGGGTTTTCCAGATCCATTATTTTCCTTGACAAAAATAAGACTCTCCAAATATCCATATATGTTCAAATATATGTCTCTTCTTTCAACAAATTCAAACAAGCACATATTTAATAAGAATATTTTATGATCAAGACAAAATGCTAGATATTATATGAACCACAAAGATGAGAAAAATTTCATGTCCTTAGAGAATAGGGAACTTATGTATTCATAAGGGATATGGGATAGGTGCACAGAAAAATCTATCTATTTATCTATCTATCTATCTATCTATCTATCTATCTATCTATCTATCTATCTATTTGTCTATCTGTCTATCTAATCAACTAGTTATCCAAATTATGCACATGTGATAAGTAAGCAGCAGCTAGACAAAATAATATGAAAATGTTAGAATGCTTTAGATTGAGGTGGATTATGAAGAGCTTAAGGGAGTCAATGATGTTCATTTAGGTCCTGAAATATGAAAGATTACAAGAGGCAAAGATGTAGTGGGATAATGCATGTGTTTACAATGTAGATGTTTTGAAGGCATGGAAGGAGAAAAGAGAAAATGTTACTGGACCAATGATTAGTTTGGCTTAAAGAGAATATACAATATCTCTATAATATACAATAGAGAATATACAATACAAAGAATACTAGAACACGAAGGCAAGAGAGTTTAAGTGGAATCAGATTGTGTTTTGAAGTCAGATTGTGTACAGATGCTACATGAAGGAGATTGAACTTCATTTCATAGGCAATAGGAAACCATTTGGGTTTATGAATAATGGTAATATGATCAGAGCACCTCACTAGGAAATTTTTTCAGATAAATAGTAATTGGGATAAATGAGAACTGGGGAGACCAGTTAAGGGGCTCTTTCAATAATATAGGTTAAGAGGAAAGAAACAGTTTAATAGTAGAGTAGCAGAAGCAATAACAACTATATTATTTGCGATGGGTTAAGACTGATATGAAGGAAAAATAAAATCTTATGTTTTAACATATTTGAAGTGTAAATTATTAAAATTTACATTTGATTTCAATAAAATGTTATAAATTTTATTCAATGTCAATAGAACCTTAGGTACATATAACAGATTTTCCTCTGGCTTCATTGTGTGAAAGCTATCTGCTATATTAACTCCTCCTCTAGTATATTAAAGAGCTGACTGGGGTGTCCCAGTTCTTTGCCATGGTCTAGGCTCATACCAATTATAATCCCTCATTTTATAGTTTTAAGCTCCCCAGTTCTACTTAACCAATTAATAGTCAGATTCACTTATGCAAAATTTACCTGACATGTTAAGTAAGCTTTCTGCCATTACACCCAGAGCATCCTATATGTTATACCACCTCAGCTTGTGGGAAGAAGAGGGATATTATCTCCATAATTTATCTCAGTGTCTTCATAACATGGCCCTGCCAAATTCAAGTCCAAAACCCATTTTTGCTTAGTCTTCTTGTATTCTTAACTCTTCAGGGATTTTCTGTTAGGTCACCTGAAACATCCAACCTAGAATTCTAGGTTCCATTATACCCATGGATCAAGCTCTCGGATCTCAGACTCCTTGATCCAATTAGAACAAAAAAAGCATCTTATGGTCTGGGGTAGAAGTATGGGTGAGTAGAAGTCAATGGAGAAGGACATAGGCCTAGGACCTAGTCATAACAGATCATAACAGATCATAGTTTCAACCAGTGTTAACAAATGAAGAAATAGACTGTCCTGTTCAGGTAGTTTTAAATATGCAGCTAATAGGAAAAGGGTGTTCCCAACCATGTGGTAGAGCAACACGGAATGTCCATACATTTGTCAGTCCTTCTGTTTCTCAGCAGCAGGTCCCTGGTGCTCCCCATATGTGTAATTCTATTTTAGATGATCTGGGCACACACCAAATCTATTACATATTTATATAGTATTATGTGAATATGGCTATTACAGAAGAAAAATGAGGGAACAATCAGAATTTCTAGATTAATGTATTTTACCTAAAAGGAAAAAAAAAAAGAACAATAAAAGGGTAAAGCAAAAGACCAAGACCCATTTCCACAAGGCCATGTGTCTGCCTCAGAAGGGAAAGCGATTAAGTAAGGACTCTATCCTCTTAGAATCATCACTAACCAGTGCCTTCAGTGGATGAAATCAAGAAAAAAAAATCACCTAAAATTGGGCCAAGTCTTTGGTTGTAATTCCCTTTAGTAGACTTTCTCAGTTAAAATGCACTAATCATTATGAAGATTTTTCTTATCCTTGTAATTAGCAGATCAGAACTATATATACAATCCGTCCAAAGGCACTCAACTTTCTCCTAGTCATTTTCACAACTGGAAATGGTCTCTAGAGCTTCTTTCCCTTAGACAGAAAGTGTCAATGATTCTTTGTGCTCTCCTCCATTACATAAATATACCTTAAGAAAATAGACCCCATCCTCAAAGGAAATATACCTTAAGAAAATAGACCCCATCCTCAAAGGAAATATACCTTAAGAAAATAGACCCCATCCTCAAAGGAGTTTGTTTTGAGAAAGGGAAGACAATATACTGAGGGGATGTAAAAATAGGGAAAGCAGAGAGTGGTATTGGGTGAAATGCTTTGAAGAGCATGGAAATGAAATGTAACCTTCCCTAATAACTAGAGAACTCACATTTCATGTGTTGAAATATGTACACACACACACACACACACACACACACACACACACGAGCAGAATGAACAGAGTGATGAGGCCGGAGGAAGGAAGACAGAACTTCAAATCCAGCCCCAAATACTTAGAAGCTGTTTGCTTCTATTTACAGATACTCAAACATAAAGCAGGTATAAAAATATCATTTACCTTCCAGGTTTGTTATCAATATCAAATGAGATAAAAATTATAAAATATTTCTCATAATACCTGGTATAGAGTAGACAATAATTTTTCTATTCAGTTATACTCTATGTTTCTATATAATTCTCTTGCTCTCTCTCTTGCTCTTGCTCTCTCTATCTCTCTGTATATATATATATATATATATATATATATATATATATATATATATATATATATATATATATATATATTTATTTATTTATTTTATTTCTATCTTTGTAACAACACCTTTAAATATGATTTCACCTATCTCTATTTTGTGTCTGCTTTTATATCTATATCTTTATTTGTCTATTTATGTAATACATATAAATAGAAGATAATAGGAGGATTAAAGATGAGGATTCAAAAAAAAACCTTCAGGAGAAGGTGATATCTGATCCATCCTTTTAAGAAAGTCAGATGTTCTAAGGGGTGAAGGAGAAAAGATGGGTGAAACTGGGCAAAAGGTCACCTATCAGAAATTGAAGTCCTTAGAAGCAGCATCTAATGTTCTTGTTGGAATGGAAATAGAATGATGGGAGGAAGCCACAAAATATGACGTGGAGATGACCAGGAAATGATCTTTTCTCTCTCTAGAAGAAGCATTACCACTTAGTCATTTTCATTTTCTGTCAACAAAAGTAATCAATCATAAGGTTCATAGACCCGTTTTTGTCCAAAGAAAATCTCCATTGTCTTCATTAAATGCTAGATTTGAGTATAATGGTATCTAGAAAATTCTTTCTCCTTTAACTAAGAGGCAGCGTTACAGCAGTCCATAATATCCTCTCTGTGACTCTGTGGACAAGAACATGTGGATTCTATGTAATTCTCCAGAATATTCCATCAGATTTCATTAATTCTATTATTTTTTAAACTATGAAAATCTATTCTGGTCTTTAGTCTTTTATTTGTGATCAAAAAAGTGGAAAAGTAACCCCAAATCATTATCTCTGGCTATTTTGTTGAGCCCATATAGTTCCCATGAGTCTCTGGTTCAAGGTAATCATGATGTTTCTAGTAGAATAGGAATTTCAGGATGGAAGAACTATAGAAAGAAAAATACTGGGATGAAGCCAATTTCCACAGATTTGTTTGCTGTACCTAGGGAGTACCAAAATAGCACAGCACATACTTTTGGATTTTCAATAAATTTCAAAATGAGATTTTTTCCTGCATATATATTTTAGCAATTGTCTTAATTCTATGAACTAACTTAAGTCCAAATAACCTTACAATATTATGTTCCTAAGATAAATAAAAGATTATAAGGGACTTCCTATATATTCTCATTCTCTCTCTCTCTCTCTCTCTGTCTCTCTCTCTCTCTCTGTCTCTCTCTCTCTCTCTCTCTCTCTCTCTCTGTCTCTGTCTCTCTGTCTCTCTCTCTCTCTCTCTCTCTCTCTCTCTCTCTCTCTCTCTCTCTCTCTCTGTCTCTCTCTCTCTCTGTCTCTCTCTCTCTGTCTCTGTCTCTGTCTCTCTCTCTGTTCCCCCATCTCTCTCTGTCTCTATCTGTTTCTCTATGTGTATTCCTCTCTTTCTGTCTCCACATCTATATCTACTGATCTATTCATCTAACTGTCTAATTATGGATCTTTATTTTTTTTCCTAAGTCATGCCAGTGTTAGCTAGGAAAAATAAGTTTAGATTTAAGTTCATGAACTTTTCCAATTTCCAGTCTCCATCCTTCATACTGAAGGAAACATGACTGCATTGTTGGGGGGGAAAAGACTCAATTTTGTTGTAATAGTATGAGTTTTCTGTTACTTTATTTTTCTTTTTTATGAGCATATTAATTTTTTTTTCATTGTGAAATGAAAAAAGTGTAATTCCAGCATTTGTGTATGCTATGCTGTATTATCTCTCAAGCCTTCTATTTCTGTCAGAAGTACACATTAAAGTAGTCTCAGAGTTGTTGACCAGGTGTGAAGAATAGTAGCTTACCTTTCCTTCAAAATCATGCATGAGGGGGACTCTCTAAGATTGATTATATGTTTTTAAAAATTATTGGCTGTGTTCAGCAGTGTGTGGGAACATATGTAGCAGTCCATTAAAATCTGGTTATTGTACATTTGTATGAGCTATCCCCTCCTTCCCAAAACAAAATGAAACAAAACAAAACAACAAACCTCTACCATGTGAAAAGACTCCTTTTCTCAAGCTAAATAGCCCTTGGTAAAGGAAAGAAGGCAACAGAAGCTAAGCAGAACTCTAATTTGCAGGCAACATAAAAGGTGTTTCCAACTAGCGTCGTCTATTTCTTTAAGTGTACAAACAAAGGCATCCTTTTTGGGAAAAATCCTAATGCTTAAAACTTATTCCCTAAGTGTCACCAAACATTGGATCCAGTCAAAATAATTCAAATTGGAACAAACGAAACCACTGAGACTTAATTCGGCATTGTTATTGGAGCTACCATTAGCTCCTTATGTACTCTTTATGTAGAATCATAGAAAAGCAAAAGTTTATCTCTGAATAAGCTAATACAATTTTTCTTAACAACATTCCCACCTGAATAATTATTGTTATTCATCTTTGTAGTCCCTCAGAGGCGCAATGTTGAAGAAAGTTAAACATCCATTTGGGATTCATTTAAAATATACGTATGTAGAAAATGGAATAGTTACTTTAAAAATGTTTCCTTCAGATCACCCACTTTAAAAATGAATTATAATTGTATAAATATGTTTATACATATTGGATTTAACATATTTTAACATGTTTAACATATATTGAATTGCTTGCCATCTAGAGGAGGGGGTAGGGGGAAGGAGGAAAAAAAAATCTGAAACACAAGGCTGTGCAAGAGTCAATATTTTTAAATTATCCATGCATATGTTTTGAAAATGAAAAGTTTTATAAAAAAAGAATGAATTATAAATGTGCTTTAAAAACTCTAAAACTGATAATTCATGCCTATTCACACTCATTGTATTTTCCAGCACTTATTCTGCCTTTTACAAGGTTTTAATAACTTCATTGAGATGATTCTTTGAAAAAATATCAAAGAACATCTTTAATGGTGGGTGTTGCCTTTTATTATCAACACTCCCAAGAATTAGACTGCTATTGGGGAAAACAATTTTTTTACTGGTACAGCTCTGGCTCTCAGTAACATGTATTTTGGGCCTTTTTTTTTCCCTCAGCTGATTTTACAGCTTCAGTTAAACACAACCCCCAGAGTCATCCAGACAGCAGACGATGATGCAGATACCTAAATAAAGATGTTCCTGGCATGATCAACTGTTAAATAACTCAAAGTTGTGAAAACAAGAACAGCCATGTTAATTTCAGTCACATGCAAACTGCACATACACATCCCCTTTCAGAGTTTGCCAAGTGAAAGCTAAAAATGCTGTTGGTTTAAAAAAAAAAACATTTAATTCAAAATTATTGTTTTCTCCAGAGGAGAACAAAAGATAACAGCAAATAATATACAACTTACACTGGAAAGCTACATATAGTCATCTCAAATCAAAGGAGAAAAAATAAATAAATTGTTCCGAAATGTCTCCAAAGGGCTGTCACAATTTTTAATAAAGAAATCCACGCAGTATAACACTCCTCCATAGGCCATAGTCAATAGAGATAAATAATTAGAACCTAATGAAGTTTATGAAACATCATTAGCTGAATAACTCCAGAAGAAAGTAACTGTAATGCCATTGTTCGACTTATTTTAAAAGTTCTGCAGATAGAGATTGGGCAATAATTTTATAAATATAGACAATTCCCACTTGAGCAATCTTCCAATATTATTGTATATCAGGGCTATCATTGTGAAAGATCGATTTATAGAATTGTCCAAACCCCTCAGAGATTAAATTACTTGCTCAACGACATACGCCACTATAAATCAAAAGAGGTACTTTGCTAATAGTGGGAAAAAAATGCTTGAAATGTATATGGAAATATTCTTTTCTAGAATGTTAGGCAGGCCTATAATAAAAAAAAAAAACAGTAAGCTGAACTGGATTATATTGGGGAAATATATTTATGGTATGTCAAACTACTTCGATTCTTCAAAAGACAATCTCTTTCTTTGTTATTGTCCCCATTATGTCATTTGGTAATGATATCTTGAAACATTTTGATCTTGGGACAATTAAATGAGCAAAAAAAATTCAAGGGCAACAGAAAAATTCAATGGTGAATTTAAATTGTGTAAATTACCTCATAAAAGAAAAGGGGGCAAAGTCCCCTGTACCGAAAATAAAAAAAAAAGAAGTTTAAATATAATACAATATTAAAACATTATCAAATAGTAAAAGCAAATGAAAAGTTCTTATATCCTGCTCACACTTAATGTTCTTGTCTGTTTAAAAAAATCCATTAATTTGTGTTTTACATATTTTTAGGAAAAATTTGAGTTACAAATGATCTTCCTCCCTCCAGCTAATGAGAAGGCAAAGAATACCAGGGGGAAAAAAAAAAAAAAAAAAACATCTTTGATCGGCTGCTTTTAACCCATGATATCTTAAGGATGGTTGGAGGATACTTTGAGCTTAAACCAGGTGGATATGGGGAGGGGGCATCCAAGGGAACAAGGGGACGTGTGTGTGTGTTGAAGAGATAAGTAATACAATGTCCATTATACATGTGAAGTCATGCAAAACACATTTCTATATTAGTTATATTATTAAAAAAAAAGCAAGAAAAACAAAGTGAAAAATCATGCTTCACTCTGTACCCAGAATCCATCAGTCCTTTCTCTGCAGGTAGAGGCCCTGGCCTTGGCAAACAGCTCACAGGCTTGGGCTCAGTGCTAGCCTAGAAGTCCCTGGTCATCTCTTCCTGCCCAGTTGAGTTGTTTAATCAGTTTACCTTTGCTGGACAGTGAGTAATCCTTGCTGCTGCTGCTGCTACTGTTGCTGCTGCTGCTTGGCAACTGCCTCAGAGACCCATGACTCATGGTGTGGCCACATGTGCCGAGGACCAGTCCCCACCCCAGTGTCACAGACTGATTCTTCTAACCTGATTCCTCTTGGGCTTAAAAAGTATGTCACCCTGATTTTTTTGTTTCCTATGGTGCTCCACAATTTGATTTAATGTGTTGTTTAAAAGTAATTTAGAGTGTAGTTGGTGAGTTTGACTGAAATACTTCCATTATTTAGTCATCATGGTCCCCTCTCCATCTGCAGGTTTCTATTCTTTAAAATGAGACTGGTGGAATAAATGGCTGCTGAGATCCCTGATATCACTAGGTCAGATCCTACTATTCCTGAATACTGAGAGATCCAAGTGAAGATTTCTCACATGACGACCACTAGATAATCTAAACAGATATTTGGGGAAATAGATAAGGGAGGAAATTTAGAGGGTATCTCTATGTAGATCACATGGCATAGTCAAAAAAAAAAAGCAACAGATAAATAAAGAAAAAAGACTGTCTCTAAGACTTGGTGAAAAAACTACATCAACACATTTACAAATTTCTTAGTTTTATAGAACTTTGTCTGCCAAAAATTATCATTCTGTCACTTTTTTTAAGCAAACAAGTATGAATTAAAATGGGATAAAAATAAAAATAATGTAGTGTCAGTCTATGAAAGAGAATCTTTCATTATTTAAGTAATAGTGATCAGCCTCCCTTGATATAAATTCACATGTGCCCGTGTGTGCCCACATAGACACACACACACACACACACACACACACACACACACACACACACACACAATTGTGAAGGAACAGTTACTAGCAACAAAGAGTTTATTTCGACAATTTGGACCATGGATGCAAAGTGATCATGACTCTAATCCTGATATTCCTAGCCACCTATTATATTTCTGAAGACCATCTTATGGACAATGATTCAGTCTCTGTGCTGGAGGAATATACAGGGAGGAAATGAAAATGCTCTGGAATAACTGGGCTTAAGACATTAAAAAATCTATATCAAAGTAATTTAAATTATTAACTATCATCCATAATCCCTAACTAGTTACTTCTGAGCCACATATCCTCCAGAGGGACATTTGAAATGAGTAATATTTTAAGGTAAATCAGTTATCAGTGTGAACATTTTAAACTTGACCATTCTCTAATATTCAGAGAACAGATAGAATTATCGGCACATTCTACAGTTTGAGGATTATTTTAAGTGTTTAGTAATGGCACAGTTAGTATTCTTATAAAGTAGGATTTTCTGGAAACAGGATAATTTGAGATAGGGATAAGAATTAGACCTGAGGAACTTTTGAATGAGGAACATATATCAAATGCAGATGAGTAATTGCTCTACAATTTATAATCTTAGAGAGATGCTAAGATTATTATGCAGTACTGAATATGTTCATTTCCTCTTCGTTCATTCATTTTCATCCAGGATTTTGTTCATGCCCTTTAGTTTTCTTTTCTATAATTATAATTATAAATCCCAAAATATTCCTTCTCCCACTCCTTTTTTTGGACTCTATTTTTTTTTCTTGGTTCAACATGTCTATTTTTTATGCTTTTTTCCCCCTACTATTGCTATTTTCTTTGTATATACAGATCTAAAATCCATACTTAACAGAGAAATGCAGAGTAATTTTTAGCACTATGAACTCTTGAATAAAATATTAATAAAATAATAACAATAAAAACTGTCTCAATGCAGACTGGCATCATATCTGTATCATGGGATCTGAGGCAATTTCTTTAGGGCATTGAGATTAAGTCATTAAGTGTTAGGTCTACTCTGTGACATGGGTTTTCCTTTCTTAATGGCAGACTCTCGATCTGCTTCATGATGATGTTTCTAATAGTTACAGCAAGTTTTAACCTGCCTCAAAAGGACCAGTTATTAAATTTTCAGTGTGAGCATTTGCACTTTACAGAATGCAAAATGCTACAATCAAGGCTTGATTAATTATTATTTTTCAATTATCTACATTTTTAAAAAGAGAATATTTTTAAAATTGTGTTGTGTGCTTTTTTTTCCTGGAAAGCCAATTATTGAATACTCGTCAACATTCTCTTGGTTAGAATTTTATTCAGTAAGTCATTTCATTATCATCATAGCTGAATTTATAGATGTTTCAATTTTGAAAAAATCAGTTTTCATTCATAGGGATCCTTGTGACCCTTATAGTACACTTAATAACCTAAGTCAAATAAATTAATGTCACTATGTAAAATTTTCTAAAGGACCATGGTAGGAACTTCCAATAATATTTCAGATATATTCTGTGAATGTCTATAATATTATTTTATATAGTCATGAAACTGTCAGTATTAATTTGTTTAAACCATTCTTAAAACTATCATTTCAGTTTAGAATTGAATGAAGTCATATGTTGATGGCACATTATAAAAGAGTGTTGCCTTTGTGTATGCTTGTTCAGTCTTCAAGAGTTAGTCACAATTGTGCATCTATAATTAGTAGAACCACTTTATTTCTACTGATATGTTTGTCCTATCTGTCAATGTATAATTTAAAATAGGTTATGAGACTTATGTATATGTATATGGAAATCTTAATAAGTTAACATAATAGCTCTAGAATTTTAAGGGAACTTTTTAGAGAGGTTCAGTTGTGACTCTCTAGGATCCTGTGGACTATGATCCATCAATACTCTCCATATGTTTTTTTTGGCAAAATATTGGAGTAGGTTTTTTTTCCTTTTTCAAAGAACTAAGAGAAATAGAGGTTAAACAACTTGCCCACTGTCACACAGCTAGGAAGTGTCTGAAACTAAGTTTGTTTTCTCTGGTCTTCCTGACTGGACTCCAGACTCAGTTCTCTATTCACTGAACCATCTAGATGCCTCTAGAAGCACCTTAGTCACAATCTGTTCTAATATTTTAATATTATAGATAAGGACATTAAAACACTAAGAGGTTCATTGTGTTTCTCAAACAGGTAGTAAATATTTGAGTCTGGATGCAATCCCAGGCCTTCCTTACTCCATATTGAGTTCTCCATCCACTGGACATTGCCTTCCAAGATTCTATGATTCTAGAGATTAATCTAGAGGACTGTGCTTGTCTGGGCAACATTTACAAAGTTTCTATTCCCTAACTATTTTTCCTCAAATTACTTTCTAAAACACCATCTAATTTCCTGTTTCTTACAACCTATGTGTCAGAAAAAGAAAGTATTTGCCTCATTTTTCAGGAGGAAATTAAGATCAGTACAGTCAACATATTAATAAATATGCCTTCATAGACATATATTTCAAATTGAAGCCCTCACAGGAATCTTTAAACATTTAGCATCTTTTGACACTGAAAATAGTGTATCTTATCATTTTAAATAGAGAAATTTTATCTTTTAGATTTCCTTCTATAAAATAGAGATATGAACCTAATTGATGAGAATTTATTCTATATACACAACCATATATGTATATCTATCTATTTTTATATATTTACATTGTTTAAAATATGGCTTTATAATATACATGTTGTATACAAATTATATAGACAGATAAGTGTTAATTAATACACACATTCATAGGTGTATATTATGAGTAAACAATGAACAATAAATAAAGTTAACAATAATAATGAGATTTTAATGTTTATAAAGAAATAGTATGCATTGTTATCCTCACTGGACAAGTAAAGAAGCTTAAGATCAAAGAAATTAACTTGTTTCTCTTAATCAGATAGCTAGCGTTAAAAATCAGGATTCTAACTCAGACCTCTGTGAATTCCAAATTAAAAGAACAATCACCAAATACATATATACAGTCATGTGAATGAATTGTATATTTATGTATACATGCATATAGAGTAATATGACAAAATACAAATATGGAAAAAGATTTTATATGTGTCTGTATGTCTTATAATGTATATATGTATGTATGAGTGTATATGTGTGTACATATATATATATATATATATATATATATATACGTATACACACATATATTTACCATTTCACTATGAATATTTTTTTACATTTCCCACAATTCTAAAAGTGTCTATATTACTTTGGATTTTTCATCATTTTTTCACTTCTATTGCCATTCTTTTTTAAAAAGGAAAATAATAGACCACACTCAGATTCTATATAAGTCAGATTTGGATTTTTATAAAATGTTTAATCAATATCTATACCATTTCATTCAAATATAGGATCCACCGAATCATGATTACTTTATGCCATTTGACAAATAGTTTATAAAAAAAGAACTATATGTTTAATAATGGTGTTGTAGGTAATAGAAATAGAAAAGTAACATGTTGTCTTGTAGCAATGAGCTTACATTCTACAGAAGAGTGAGGACAGGGATATAATGATTGCCTTGGCAAATAAACACAATAGATTCTGAGTGAGGGAAGAGCTCTAATAAGTGTGTGTGTTTGGGGTGGGTGTTGCCATCAGGAAAGTGTTTACATTTCAAATTGGCACCTGTATTCAAACCTGTGGAAAAAAACCTGTGGGAGGTATTGGTGAGATAGTGGTGCATCCCTGGCATCCAGGGGAGTGCACCTTTGCAAAGACATGGAGATTAAAAATGGAATGCTTAATTCCAAAAATAGTTTGTTTGATATGAAGAATACATGAATAAGATAAGCCTGCAAGGTTAGTTTGGAACCAACATATGGGGGACTCCATCTACCTGGTTGAGGATTTTGTATTTTATCCCAGAGACAATAAAGACTCATCAAGAAACTTAATTAGGGGAGTGGTGTGGCTTGTACTAACCAAAACTTGGAGATGTCATTTTGGTATTTGTGTAGAGAATGAATTGAAGAATAAACATGTGAGCAAAGAGAAGGGAGGAGAAAAGAGCTGTGATGTGAGAAGAAACCTTGTAAGCATAAGAAGTAAGAGAGAGAAAAACAGAGACAGATAGAAAGAGAGAGAGCGAGAGCGAGAGAGAGAGAGAGACAGAGAGAGAGAGAGAGAGAGAGAGAGAGAGAGAGAGAGAGAGAGAGAGAGAGAGAGACAGAAGAGAGAGAGAGAGACAGAGAGAGAAAGATGAACAAAGAAATTTTCTAGGTATCAATATATAATAATACTAATAGTGATAGTATTTACATGATGTTTGTAGGTTAAATTGCTGTACAGATTTTAATTTATATATTCTGACACAGTCTAGACAGTCTTGACAATCTCTTCATGCAATTCCCTTATATATTCCTCCTGTATCTTAGCACATAAGCTACATACATATACATTATGGTCTTTTAAATGATGTTTGTCATGAGCATTAAAATCAATGTCAATCCAGGAGGTATCATTAATGAATTACTGTCTTTGAGAACCTGAATACATTCATCAATCTCTAGTTCTCAAATTTATTTAATTATAGTAAACACACATCTCAATAGCATTTAATATTTATAAAATACTTTCCTTGTAACTTTGTGAACTGAGTAGAAAATACAATAATTAGAATTCTAATTTTATAAATGAGGATATTGAGGTTCTTAGTATTATAGTAACTTGCTCAGGAGAAAACAACTGGCGGATTTTAGAGATGCCAACAAAACCTAATTTTCCCTGGTCCACTTCCAGTGCTCTTGCCACTGTGACCAGCTGCCTCTGAAAAATGAAATCCTTCTGTGATTCTATGATCTTGTGATTTCTGGTTTCTTTTATTTATAGTGTATGTCAAGTCAAGATGATATATTTTTACTGAGATTTATGAAGTACAGACTTGTTTGAAAAGTTTCTGGAAAACAAGATTGAATGGAGGAAAAGATAGATTTAGGTAGTATATAACTATGCTATTTTGCTACTTGGTTTTCTAGTTTAAAATCTCAGAGTATATTTAAAAGATAAGCTACTTCCCAATTCTGTCCAAATCCAGACTTTTCCAAAAACTCTCATCATTTTCCTATTAACTGATCAAATAAAAATATACTAGGTGCCTACTATGAGTCAAAGGCAGGTAGGTGGCAGAGGCTAGAGTCAGGATTCACCTTCATGAGTTCAAATCTCCCTTTAGCTACTTTGTAGTTCTCTGGGAAAGTCACTCATCCTGTTTAGCTCAATTTTGTTAATTTTTTTGTTTGTTTTTAATATGAGGAATGAACTAAAGAAGAAAATGGAAAATCATTTCAGTATCTTTACCAAGGAAACCCCAAATGGCATTACAAAGTGTTGAACATAACTAAACAATAACAACACTAAATAGCAGACACTAAGCTAGGGCTCTGGGATGTAGAAATATCAATGAAACAAGTCCTGATCTCAAGAAGCTAAACAGAAATAGCATGTACATATACAAGAATATTTTATATGAAATAAATAGAAGCTTATTTGAAGGAGGAAGAGATAACTGGCAAAATAAAAAAATGCCTCATATATGAAGTAATATTTGAGTTGAATTTTGCAGGATACTAGAGATTTTAAGAGATGGAATAAGAAGGGAGGGAAATCTATGCATAAGGGAGAGCCTATTAAAAGACATAAAAAGAAGAAACATGAGTCATTTGTGAGCAAAGAAATATATAGTCTGGCTAAATTGAAAACTAGGTGAATAAGAGCATTGCAAAATAAAGCCGTAGTACGAGTAAGGTGGAAAATACATTCAAAAAAAATGCCAAAAAGATTCCTTTTCTTTTAGAATTAATATCCAGTAAATATCTTTGACCATGAATGTAATATGTAAGACTTTGGTAACTGGATAGAGACTGGAAAAGATCATTGAGGAAGCTGTGGTCATAATTTCAAGGTTTCAAGTAGATTGATGGTCTT